>NW_021320147.1:945722-973974 GCF_001605985.2 Dendrobium catenatum
GAAGCTACAAAGGCTGCCAAAGACACTTACAAAGTGCATTGCCATAGTTTAATAGAAGCTCTCAAAATGAGCTCATTAATGCAAGTTGCCGCCATTATCGTCCAGGACGATCGTCCTGGCCGATTAGTTCAAATGTGAGGAAAATCGTCCTGAATATCACCTTGAAATGAAGCTGGACGATGTCTAATCATCCTGGATGATCTTGCGATCGTCTTGGACGAAATCCCCATTAATTGCTTTCCAAAACTGCTGAGAAATTTTGGAAAAATTGCTCTGGATCGGCCAGGATGATATTTTATAGTCCAGGCCGATATACCAGGACGATATCCAAAAATAAGATTTTCCTAAGTAGATATGGCGGCAGATTCTTGCTGAATTGAGCCGATCGTCCAGGACGATGTGTTTTGCATAAATACGGCTGCTTTAATGAGGATGCCCTAATTAGGGTTTCTACTTTTATCAGATCGTCCAGGACGATATAAATATCATCCCGAACGATGTTACCAAAAATAGAAATCTTTTAGGGAACAACAGAAAATCTTCCAAGTTACAAGTCATCAGATACCACACCAAATACAACAGACTCAAGAAAGGAAAAAGATTACAAACTGACTCAGACCTGGTCTACCCAATCTTGAGCTGATTCCAAATTGCAGTTCGATCGTGTGAATCTGAAACGTTAGCACAAAAGGCAATCGTAGAGAAATAAGAAATGTTTGCTATCATCAAAATCATAAATCATAGATCCGCAACATTTTATTAAATTATTGAATTTTGAAAATTTAATGAATAAAATTAAGTGGTCAAAATTTTAGTTTTTTATTAAGGTTGAAATCTAGATTTTTCACATGAAACGTTAGCACAAAAGGCAATCGTAGAGAAATAAGAAATGTTTGCTATCATCAAAATCATAAATCATAGATCCGCAACATTTTATTTAATTATTGAATTTTGAAAATTTAATGAATAAAATTAAGTGGTCAAAATTTTAGTTTTTTATTAAGGTTGAAATCTAGATTTTTCACATTTTTTTTTTCTATATACTAAGCCATAAAGTGAGTATTTAGACACTAGACTTTTTGGACATTAATTTTTTTAGATTAAGATATGAAGTTTTTGAAATTTTTATGTGTTTTTAAACTATAATTGCCCAAAATTTTGATTTTTTAACTTTGTCTTATTTTTGGAGGTTTGAGATTTTTAATTAATATTATACCTTAAATAGAGTATAATACCTTTGAGTTTGTTCAATTTGGAATTGGTTGGAGTTAATTATGAATTTTTAAATTTGAAGTAATTAATTGAATTTTTAAATTGCTTAATTAAAAGGATTTTTATTATTCTGATCAAAACTTATCCCATACTTCTTGAAATCACTCCCAAAGGTCTGGAATGACCCTTGGGAGTGTTCTCAAGTGTTTGAGAATTATTTAGTTTTTTTTAGTTATTTTAAATATTTAATTTAATTAAATATTAGTTTTCCTTAAAAATTAAATTAAACTTCAATTAAGGTTCGAGTCTTGGAGATCTTAATTTTCTTAAGTTGAGGGATTAATTCTGAGCTATTTGGTCTATTATTTCTCTTTTTTTAAATATAAATTGGATTTATTATGATTTTTTAATTTAATAAATTTTTGACTTGATGAGCTATAAATTCAATGAATATTTAACCTAAGGTTGGTAAAGTTACAAAGTTTAATATTTCAAAGTTTTACCCCAATTAGATGCATATTTGGATTTTTATTATTTTTTTAAATTCGTAAACTTTGTCCTCAATTTTTATCCTTAATTGACACTTACTCATATACGACTAAAATCAATGTTTGTTAAACCATAACATAAGCATAAACAATCACACCTTGCAAATCAATTGATACATCTAGGAGAATTGGAAGTAGTGAATTTCAAAGCACTTAAGAAAAATAATGACCCATGTGTTTGAAAACCCACTTGCAAAATGATTTCCCAAAATATTATGACAAGTTAATAACGTACCATAGTCTTTATTAATTAAGCTTTATTATAGACTACTAAATGCTTAAGGAACAATCAGTTAAAAGATTAAAGATGCAATAATCATTTAATTAACTTACATATACCCACCAAACTTGATTAATTCGATTCACACAAGGTCTAGCTCTGTTTAAGGAATTCAAAAGGGGTTTGAATGCTCAAAGAGTGTCTAAAAATGCAATTAAAATGAATTTAAAAAATTTAAAAGTCAAATAATGACCTATATTTTGTAAATTCAAAATAAATATTTTTTTTTAAATAAATATTTTAGGACAAATTTATGGAAGTTAAAAATAGATTACAAAATAATATTCCCAAAAATTTAAATTATTTAGATTTATATTTTATAAAATATTAATTAAAAACTAAATATTGAATAGTTGAAATTACATAATATTTATTAAATATTTTCATTTAAATGTAATTTGAATGAAAGTACATGAAATTATGAAGAAAAGAATATATTACATGCATTTTTTGGTTAAGTATTCAAAATTTTTAAGATTTTTCCAATAATCATTTAATTAAAAGCTTTTAAATTAATTAAATCTAAAAATAGCCATTACGACGAGCCATGTTATGGTGTATAATTTATAGAAATTATGTCATGTCAAGCATTAGCAGTAGTGACTTTAATGGCTAATGATTATGTCACTGTGTAATCATTAACATTAATTAAATTGTGGCTGTGGTGGACGCATTTTGAACTTTTCTACGTCTGCATCCCCACATAGCCTTTGGATCTGTCGCAGTTTAGAATATATGGCTTAGATTAACCGGACAGAAATCAAAATGGCCAGAGGATTCACGCGGTTAGATTGAGATGCAAAATGATGAGATCTCAATAATTGATCAAGAGATCAACGGTTAAGATTTTGTATAGATTAAACATGTGTTATTATAAGACCCTCTGATGAAGAATTAGAAAACCTCAAGATATACTCAATCAAAATTCTTGAAAATTAAGCACATATTATGTATAATTAAAAGAAAAATTGGGACATGATTTTACAGTTTAAAATGTGCTTATCAAAAAGTTATTTAAACTTGAGTGTCTTATGTTAGGTTTTTATTTTGAACTTAATTTAAATGATAGTTTGGACCATTTAAGATGAGGTTGAGCTTGTAAACTATCCACTCTCAATCCCTTAGAAGAATTCATAGTCTGAAAAGCTATGGATTAAGAGTTTTTTGCCTGGGATGGAGTTTGTGGTTGGGTGGCTAGAAGGTTGCAACCAGTAATCTTTGAGTGGTGGGTTTGAGCTCAATGAATGCATAGGAAGCTCAAGAGATTTGAAAAACAAAATCTCAAAGAGCTTTGGGAAGCTGAAAATAGTGAGAAAGTGCAGGATTAAGGAAGGTGCTCATTTTGACTTTTTTAGCTCAATTCAAATGCCTTAGGTGTCTTCGATGGCTAGGATAGCTTTAGTAGCTTCCTTTAATTAATACCATCTATCTCCAAGTGGTTATAAGGCAAAATATTCATCAAAAAAGGACAATGATTTAGAAAGGGTCATTTTTCCTCTTATGGGGATAGGGAAACGACATAACTTTGCTTAGGTCTTAATCGAAGGTTTAAGGCTAGTTAATGAGCTGTTTAAGAACCTTCTAGAGTTATTTAGGAAGCTGGGGTAGTTTGGCATGAGGTTGAATGATATGTATAAGAGAATCTAAGTATTTGAGGTAATTTAACCATTTGTTGACTAGTTTGACCAGTGAGTATGTCAAGATAGATGAGGAGGCATTCATATGATGTCCAACAAACTATTGAGATGGCTTGGAGGGAATTTAGAGAAAAGTATTGGAAGTTTATTGGAGGTGTTTTTTGCTAATGTGAGTTTGACCACTCTTAATATATTGATTTAGTCAACTCAAGCATGATTTGACTCATAAGTAGATTAGATACATTTAAACCTTGGATTGTAAGGAATTTGAGCAATTGAGGGGCTTGATTGGATCACATATAGTGATTTTCCATAATTGGGTTTAATTAGACTAGGCTTGGTCCTAGTTGATCAAGTCAACTATTAACTTGGCATGAAGAGTATTGAAACGTTGATTGAATATAGTTAAAAGGGATTGATGCAATGCCATTGAAGTTTGAATATGTGAATAGTGTATGGGCATGATTTTATTGAAGCTAAATAGTTGGCCAAGTCAATCCAATAAATGGTTCACTCATGATGGGCCAAAGTGTGTTTGAATCATATAAAGGAAGATACTTGAGGGTTTATAAAGTTTGATTGAATCATATGATGTGATTTGATCGAGATAATCCAAATTTTACCAAATATGAACTCAATTGGCCAAGTCTACTAATGACTGGGTCAAGATGACCAATCAGGTCCATATCATTAGGAGAAGTGGTGGTAGGTGTCTAGAGACATTCAAGCCTGGTTTAAATTCTAATTGGAAGTGAATGAGGTTTTAATGGTCAATTAAGCTAGCTCAATTGAGCCACATTAGGTTAATCATTGACTTTAGAGTTAATGATGATTTATTAAATGTATAAAAATCCTTGTGAAGTTATTTAAATGCTATTGAGACCATGGTTATCAATGTATTGGGCCATATAATGCATTTAACTCAAGGGTCATGAGTTAAGGTTGATTTGGTCAACCATAGTTGACCTCATCAATTAGGTAAAAACATGAGGTGGATTTAGGTCCAACAAGTTCAAAATGACACTTTGGACCTAATTAAGGTGGACCCATGCAATTGTGTGATCATTTGGATTGAAGTTATCATTTGGACCCCTAAGAGGATATTTTGTCAAAGTAGGTCGACTTGGTCAACAATGCATGACCACGACATGAATTTTAGTCCATGCACTCCTAGTGATGTTTAGGATACATTAGAGGAGGTTTCATGGTTTGATTTGACTGGATCATGTTTAAGTTTAGAGAAAAGTTTAAATTTCCTTTAAAGGGTATTTATCGTGAACCGTATTGAAGCACCGTAATTTTGATGATAAAAAACATTATTATGTTTGTTACTATATTCTCTTATTTCAATGATATTTTGCTTTGTGTTCGTGTATAATAACATTTCAAAAAATTAGTTTACAGTTCACTTGTAATTCTGCTCAGCTCAAAATTGGGTAGACTAGAGTTACAATCAGTTTCATATTATTCTATATTTTCTCTTTTTTTTTAGTTGTGTTATGTAATTGGGTGGATGACTTTGCTGAGTAACCTAGCATACACACAGGGGGAGAGAGAAAATTATTTTTGAGAGAGTTTTTTTTTATGTAATTCATGCTGTATGAAACTGGTTTCATAGTGCATGAAGTATTTCATACTGTATGATTTTAATTTGTAATGTACAAAATGTTGCACTCTGTCAAAACCTTAACCACAAAAGATTAAGAAAGATACTAATTTTGTACTGAGCTTACTATATGATTTGGATCATATGTGTGCTCTAGTTAAAATATTTCTTAATTAATCACGTGATATTATGAAATCAAATCATAGATAACTAATTTGAATTATCATACTAAATGAAATATTTTACATTATATGATTACCCATGTACAAATTTGGTCATCCCTTGGATCATACCAAATGAAATCCATGATTTTTGTAATGATCATACCATACAATATCCATAGTGCTGGACGATCACCCATGTATGAAGTTGGTCATCTCGAAGATCATCCCAAACGAACGGAAGGAATTTCTACATATCATACCATACGATATTCGATTGTATCATATGATTTAATATAAAATATGAATAGTTCATCTGAAAAATCTTATTCGATGAGTCTAAACCAAACCAATTGTATTGTATGATATTTGTGTTGTACTGCATGAACAAAAGTCAAATGGCTTGAAATTTAGAGTTTTTTCAAGCTTGCTATTTCAAGGTTTAAGATATTCTTTTGAGATATCTTTTGTTATTTAGTCTTCTTGAGAGAGAGCTTGAGGGAGAGAAGAAGGGAGCTTGGTGAGAGAAGAGAGGAAGATTTTGTGAGGGAGAAGTTATGAGGGAATTCACAAGGTTGCTCCATGAAAGAATCTTTCCTAGTACCTACAAGCGTCTGGTTGGAATATCTGTGGCTCTAGAGAAGAAGCTCTTCAAAAATGATTCTGGTTCTTTGACCATCACCTGGAGGGTAAAAATAGAGAAGTTATTCTCTTAATATCACCTAGAGGGTGAAAATAGAGTTGGGGTTCTCTAACCATCACATGGAAGGTGAAAATAGAGTTGAGGTTCTCTACCTGTAAAAGAGTAATAGTTTTCTACCGCACTGGGGCAGGTGAAACATCATCTATAAAGGCTTCTCCGTCTTGTTGGGGGAGCAAAAGGAGAGTTACTTTTATTTAGCGTAATACTTGGGGAGGGAGTCTCCAAGGAGTGGAAGTGGGTCAGGTTGATCGAACCACTATAAATTTTGGTGTGTTCTTTCCTTTTATTATTTCTACATTTATGTTTCTTGCGATTAAATACGTGGGTGAAAATATTGATTTCACTTTTTATTATGAATTTAAATTATTTTTGCATCAAGTTATAAAGGTTTTAATTTTGATAAATAATTTTTTAAATCTCCAATTCATCCCCCTCCCTTCTTGGTTAGTTTGTTTTTTTTTTTTTTAAGGAATGCTAAGTAGAAAAATTAATAAAAACCAAATAAGCCTAGATACAAGCTAATGAGAGATTACTAACCTATCACTTTCTTCCTTTACTAATTGAACAAAGGAAGAAGGAAGATTACTCTCACAAAAGAAATCCCAAAAGAAATCAAAAGATAAAGCTAAGTTAGCACAATAATCCGCTAATTTATTACATTTACGCCCAACACAATTAAAGATAACATTATTGTAATTGCTAAAAAATAAGAGTTCTTCATCTTCCAAGTTCTCCCTCACTTTCTTCGATTTGCTATACAATTCTTGAAGAAGTTGGAGCACATTTTTATTATCACCTTCAACAATAATACCTTTAGCCCCTTGTAACCAACCTTGCAACGCCTCTTTCAATGATCTGAAAGTTGAAAGCTCCATTTGTGCTATGTCCCAATGCAATTTCCATGACCAAATACTAATACAAACCTTCCTTTACAATCTCTTACAATACCTTCAATACTTGCCTCATAATTCTCTTTAAGTGATGCATCAATGTTTATCTTCAACCACTCGGGTGGAGGGTGATGCCATTTGTCTGAAAATAGTCCCATGGACTGATAAGCATACCAGTGATCTGAGTTGTATAATCCCTGTTTAGTTGAGCTACAAAAATAGAGAACAGAAACTGCAATCATCACATTGCTGTCTCCATTATTTCCATGCTTCAATTTGTTTCTGTTAGTCCAAACAAACCACAATAATGAAACATATATCCTTGCCATCAGCTAATCCGCATATGCTAACCTTTTAAGACCTTGAAAGCAATCATTTCAGTCTCTGAATTCCAAAATTCTGAACCCCAACCTCTCAGTATATCAATGACCTTCAAAAGTTTTAAACATTTAGAAGTAATATGATTGACATCTTCAATCACTCCACATCCCATAGGACACAAGTAATTTTCAAATATTCTTCTCCTGTAAAGAAACACATCAATTGGAATTTCATCTATGCAAAGGCGCCACATAAAAGATCCACTCGTGCATTAAATTTTAACTTATGAATCCATGGAATCGGATCCACTACCTTCACTTCCTTGAGGCCATCTTCCATTAACAAAGCAGAGATAGACTTACCAGACATTTGAATCCTTAATTCCATACAATCATCAAGCAAAGAATTAAAAATTTGCACTTCACTAATCACTCTGACAAGATCTTCACCGAAGAACTGGCTGAGTTTTGTGATGTCCCATCTTCCATCTTTAATGAAGAAGTCAATAGTCAAATTTTCATCATCAAAGCTTCCAACAAAGGTTGGCCATTTAAGAAAACTCTTGTCCATAATCCAAACATCCTTCAATACATTAATGCTTGATCCATCCCCGACCTTCCACCTTAAAAATTTTCAAAGAGCTTTCCAACCACATGTTATGATCTTCTAAGAAAAAGATCTACTTTTAAACTCCTCCTTGTTCCACCACCTTTCACCATATTTGGCCAACAAGTTCTTATTCAACAAGGTATGTGGTTCTTCCAATATTTTCCATGCAAACTTTGCTCTTAGCGGCCCTATCCTTGCCAATGCAGATTGAATACCCCATCCTCCATAATGCTTCAGTCTACACAGTAAATCCCATGCCACATAATGCATCCCGTGGCTTCCATCAATTTTATTCCATATAAAGTCTCTATAAGGTTTTTCAAACTCCGTCAAGGTCCCCAAAGGAACAAGAGAATGTGAACTTAGGAATATTGGGAGAGTAAGAAGGACAATTTTTACCAAAACCAATCATCCGACTAGGGAAATATATCTATTTTCCCAAGCATTCAGCTTTTTTATAGATTTGTTTAATAACATTTGGAAATAAACCTTTCTTAATCTCCTTAGAGTTATTTTAATTCCCAAGTAATCCAATTCTTCCACAATTTTGAATCTCAAAATCTTTGAGATTTGAATCTTCCTCCTTCTCATAATTGATTTGCCACAAATCAAAGATGACTTTTGATGATTGATTTTCTGACCATTTGAAATAATCTTTAACAATGTTTCTCACCTTATTCACACTTCTCACTTTAGCTTCTGAATATAACAATACATCGTCTCGATAAAGAAGATGTGAAATTCTTGGAGCCTTTGTACAGATTTTGATACCCATATCCACTCATCTACTGATGAAATCATTGGATAGCAGCTGTGAGCATATAATGAATATGAATGGAGAGAGTGGACAGCCTTGTCGAAAGCCACTTCTCACCTCATTCCAATTTGATCTAGCCCCATTGATCAAGATATAAAATCTATGATCCAAGACACATTCCATTACCAGGCCGAGAAATCTGACAGGGAATCCAAACTCCACCATCATCTTCTTGAGAGTTAACCAACACATACTACCGTATGCTTGCTCCATGTCCAACTTAATATCTAAATGCCCAATGGTTGCCTTTGAATCCCTTAATTTATTGAATACCTCTTGAGCTAATAACAGATGAACTGAGATTGATCTCCCTTTCACAAAAGCCACCTTCTCTTAAGAAATAATCTTCGGAATAACAACTAGCAATTTGTTTAATATCACCTTAGCCACAATCTTGTAGATAGAATTGCATAAGCTAATGGGATGAAAGGCAGATGGAGTTAACGGATTAAAGGACTTAGGAATCAGCACAACCAAAGTATCTTTCCAATGCTTACTCATATTGCCTGAAATAAAGAATTGTCTTACAGCTCTACATACATCCTCTTCAAAGATTTTCCAATAACATTTGAAAAAAGAATATGTCATCCCATCACTCCCCAAAGCCTTATTATTCCCCAACCTCATAACAACCTCCTTTATCTCATTTACAGAAAGCTCCCTCTCCAACCTAGTTCTGTCTTCATCTCACAGAACCATCCACGGTTTTGGCCAGTTCTCCAAACAATATTCCCTATCCTTCCATTTTTTTTGAAATAATCTAAAAAATACCTCATCCACTTCCTTTAGATCCTCGGTGAGTATACCATCTGAATTCTTCACTTGTGAAACCCAATTAACATTCCTCCTTGCATTGGCAAAAGCATGAAAGAATTTTGTGTTGGAGTCACCATCTTCAATCCACTTCACTTTGGCTCTTTGCTTCTACCAAGTATTCAAACAATTAAGATTGACATTCATCTCCTTAACTTTTGATCTAAGAAACCATAATTTTTCTTTCTCCAACCACCCACCCCTAGCTTCCTCTTCTTGAAGTAGTAAAATTTCAGCTTTCAGTCTTTCTTTCTCTTTAGAAAATTCCTTCAATTTGAACTAACTCCAATAATACAAATCTTTCAAGGTTCTTTTACATTTCTTATTAAGAACTTCCATGTCATCTCCCACATAAGCCTTCTTCCACCCATTTAAAAAAATATGAGCCGCTGTCTTGAAGGATAACCAAACATCCTCAAACTTAATGAACCTCCACTTCCTTATAACCACCTCAAATAATTTCAACACAATTGGACTATGGTCTGAAGCCACCCTGGCTATGTGTCTCACCACAGCAATTTGGATATTATTAATAGACAAAGAATTTAGCAAACACCTATCCAAATGCTAAAGGATCCTTCCCCCTCAAACTTTATTGTTACACCAAGTATACCTTGGTCCAACCACCCAACTTCATGATAATCTTTTTCATTCATAAATTTTGACATTTCCATAGAACCTAGAGAGAATACAAACTTCCCCCACCCTTTTTGTCTTCTTGGGACAAAATGTAATTAAATTCCCCACCAATAACAGAAGGAAGTTTCCTATGTGTATCCTCATGAATATAATCCCATAACATCCTCCTTTTTTGAGCCTCTTTACTCCCATACATAGTAGTAATTATCCACACACCTTTATTGAAGACATTAAGATCCCCTATAACACATTGATCTGATGTCTTCACCATAGAAAAGGAAGCCAAATCTGCTCTCCATAAGATCATGATACCACCAGATAACCCTCTTGATTAGCTTTGGGACTAATACTTTAGGGTTTCACAATTCTCACAAACTTTAAGTGGTATCATAGAGGGATTCATAAGATCAAGTTATAGAAACCTTTTTAATTAAGATCCATGACTAACTTTGGAAATAATAACACCATGGAAGGATACTTAATAACTAGGCCACCTTTATTTGATAACTTTCCTTTTAATTTTTTGAAAACACACATGTCCACCTTTTTACAATCAATTGATCATCGCATGTGGATTCTAGTACATGATGGTTATTCTACACCTTTTTATTTAGTAAATGATATTAAAACTAAAATATATTTTTCTGTTTGTACTATTGATGATAAAAATTTAGCCCAATTGAATGCTAAATGTTTAAATTATTTTTATATGCTATAAAATTTGATAATTAGATGCATTTTTCTATTTGCTCAACTGGAAAGGAAATTTGGGATATACTCTGCATAACCTATGAAGGAACCTATGAAGGAACAACTGAAGTGAAACAAACTTTGTTAAAAATTTTGCTCCATGATTACGAACTCTTTCTCAAGAAACCTGTTGAAACCATATCCGAAATGTATACTTGGTTCACACAAATATCCACAACCCTGCATGCTTTAGGTAGAGAATTATCAAATTTTAAAAAAGTTAATAAGATCTTGTGATATCAACCTAGTTCATATGAAGCCAAAATAATTGGTATTTCAGAATCCAAGGAGTTAAATGTTTATTCTATTGTCAACTTACTTAGATCTGTAACTTCCTATGTATAACGAATAAGCCAAAGGAAATCATATACATGAGAAAGATAGAAAGAGAAAATGATAACCTTAAAGGCTAATGATTCAGGCTGTTCCTCTGATGGAGGAGATTGAGAAATCACACTGATGACTTGACAGTTCAGAAGTTTTCTAAGGAAAAAGCAAAAAAATCATGAACAATGGAGTAAAGGTGCAAATTATAAAAATTCTAAAGCTTCTATTTATATTGTATATTATGAATGCAGGAAACCAGGGCACATTAAAACTGATTGCCCAAATCTCAAAGGTCACCAAAGAAAGAAGAATGTTGAAGAAAAACCAAAGTACTATAAAGGAAAATAAAGATCTCTGAAAACCTTTTTTGCTAACTCTGCTTCAAATTCATATGGAACAGAAGCAGAAGAGGAAGTGAAAATTCTGTGCCTAATGGAAAGTAATTATCTTGATCAATCTAATTAATATGAGGTATATCAACTTTCATACGATGAATTACTTACAGTTTTAGAAGAGATTCTTGATTCTTACAAGAAACTAAAAAAGAACCATGCTAGCCTAAAAACTGAATGCTTAATTCTACAAAAAGAAAATGAAATACTTATAAAAGATGGTTCAGATGTTGATAAGGATCATATGGCTTTAATGGATGAGTTTAATGAATTAAAAAAGAAATATTATGCTTTATCTAAAACTCATAATTCTTTGAAAGCATCTCTTCTTAATTTAAAAAAAAAATCTTGTAAAGAGTTAGAATCATGTGTTAACATTTTAGTTCTTAGTGACAATTCTTTAAAAATTAAGATATCTGTTCTTGAAAGTGTGAATGAAATATTGTTAGAAAAAGTAAAGGACTTTCAAAATAAACTTGTTTTTAAGCACTCACCATGTCATGCATCTCATAAACCTAGGAATAGGAATCAAATTATAATAGATTAGTCAACACTTTTTCTAATGTTAGATGTTATTCATGTGACATTTTAGGACACATTAGTACACTTGCACCATTCATCGTAGAACACGCTTAGTGTGGAGACAAAAGTTGCATCAAACACATCATTACATGCATTTTGATGATTTATCTAAATTCATGAAGGGACCTAAACTCACTTGGGATCCCAAAACTGTTCTTACATGATCATTGGATTTGAGGGTTCTTACAAAAGACCCAGTGGGAGCATGTGATTTTTGGCTCGATATTTAAGCCCTATCACTTAAAATCATTCATTTATGAGCTTCTCAATTATATGTTTTAGTCATGTGATTTTTCATGATTTTATTTTTATTTTATATTTTTGTTATTTTGGTTTTATTCTTATCATTCTTTATGATTGCATCCTAATTATCACAGAAACCACCTTACTAAACCTTATAGTCTGTTTTGCAAAAAAAAAAAAATTTAATTGTACTGTACAAACCATAACACTGCTAAGATCAAAACCCTTGCCTTGATAAATGATCACGATTGTTTATATCATTAACCATCATATTGTACGAACACCTCTTCATACAGTATGATCAACATGTTAACTTTGTTTGGGACATATTGAATTTGGTTTGGTACGACATTTATTATTGATCATACCATACAAACACTTATTCGTATTGTATGAACCTTTTTATCAAAACTCATATAGCTTTACTCCTCAGGATGAGATCCATGTCTCTAATCATCCCAAACAAAGTCTGATTATACTATATGATAAGGCACAACTTTTTGACTGATCATATGGACAAAATAATTATATATGATTATCTCGTATAATATAACAATCATACGGTACAATCTATTCAAATTCTATTTAAGCATCCAACCTCATTCAAATTTTTTCATTCTTCTCTTCATGCATTCAAATTTATGCAATGAGAAAATTAAGTTGATAAACCCACAGGCTTCCTCCTCTCAGAACCCTAATGACGATCATTTTCTAATATCTTTTGATGAAGCTGCCTATAGAAGGTACAAAGAAGACAAGATCATGCCAACCAAGCTTCTGCTTCAGCAGGCTCTTAACTTCCAAGTAATGAATCTCTTCAACTCTACTGCACTTCAATTTCTTCTATCCTTGGCCCATGCTTTCCATTCTGAAAACCTTTATGAATTTCTCACAAACCTTAGGATTAATGGGGATGCTACAATTAGGCCTTCTTGAGTGTACGGTCAAAATGTGGAAATCATCAAGGAGGACATATGAATTCACCTTCAACAAAATACCCAAGGATTAGACGCCTTATCACGGCCTCCAGATCTTATTTTGACTGGAGTGATATAAACATGTTGATTAGAAATGCTGCTCTAAACATCCACCAAACCTTAGTATAAAGTCTAAATAAAAATTCCAGGGTTATTCAGTATGTTCTAAGAACATCTATTATCTCTAAAGCTGGAAACCAGATAAATATGACTCCACTACTGTCAATTGTCACCTGCTTTATCATGTTAAATACTCAAATAGATGAAGCTCAAATGCTAATCATGCTAATAGGCTACATCTAAAACCTCACTTCCATTTGACTTCTAGCTATTAGGAGAAAGTAAAACATCACCCTAGGACATGTGATTTGATATGTCCTGCATAGAAAGTACAAAATTACATATCCTACTCATCTTGATTATTGTCAAAACTTATTTTTGGATGCCTCCTTCCAGTTATTATTTCATAGGGATCAGGAGCATGAAGATCCTCTCTTTTATGAAGAAGGAGAAGCTGCCCCTACATATGATACTGTACTTACACCACCTCCTCACCACTACCAATATGAGGAGTTGATTCAGAAATTTAACCATCTTAAGACTCGCCTGGATCAACAACAAACACAATATGATAATGATATGGGTTTATTCATGGAGTATTTTGGGAACATCCAACAACAATTTACCAACATCCAACATCACCATGATAGCTTTAGTCAGTTCTTCCAACCACCTCAACAGCCATCATCTGATCAAGATCCATCTATATACTAGTTTGTTTGTGTTGTACTTTTATTTTTATGTCTCTATTTTTCTTCCGTGGATTGTTATTTTTTTATATATTGCACTTTTCTTTCCAGTTGTCCTTATGTAATCCTATTAAATTAAAACAAAAAAAAATTATTACCTTGTGTTTATTTCTTCTCTTTTAAGTGATATATATATTTTTTATAGCTGGTTTTATGTTCTTAGATCTTATTTATATGCTTTTTAATTATGAAATTTGTAGTGAATGAAAAATGTGTTTCTACTATTCATATTGTATAATTTGGATCATAATGTATGATTGAACTCCTATTGTACGACTTGTATCATACTATACAACTTAAATCATATTATATTAATGCACTCTCTTAAAGGCTCTTTGCAATTTGAAATAAACATACTTCTACTCTGAAATAAAACTTTAATAAGTGATTGCTGGCATTATTAAAACTAAAAGGATAAATGAATTTTAGGAATTTTTTATATTCTTTCTTATTTCCTTTGCATGATAATTCCTTATATGAACTTGAAATTTCAATCGAATTAGAGTTAAGATGGTTGAAATAAAAACACTTTCATTATATTGCATTTTTTATATCATGAGTATTTTCTGTAATTTGATAAATGATATTTATTGTTTTTCATAAATCAAACAATTTATTCCTATTAGAAATACCTGGTTTACTTTGTAGGTTATTCCTCCCTATATAAGAGAGTGAGTTACTCTCGTCTATTTAAAAGATAATCATTACAACTCAGATTTTTAAAGATTTTGGAAGGAACTAATTTGCAAATAGATGCACTAAGTATATCAAAAACAAAATATGTGTAATATACACCAAAAAGTTGATAAAAGAGGAACAAAATGAGCCCAACATAAATTAGTTTCTCTTTCTAGTAAATCTTTAAATCTTAGAAAATTTCTGTGTTTCAAAATATGGGTTGTACTTAATCATGGAAAATCTTGGTTCTTCATTATCACTTTTATAATAATATTTTATTCGATATATTTTATTCTATAAGTCATAAAAGTTTAAGTTTCCCTATCTAATTATAATTCTTGAATTAGATTTTTTTATTTAAACAAATGACTTTAGACTATGAAGATGTTAAGATGGGTGTGAAAACTCAAAAATATAAATCCTCTAGTTGCAATGAAGTCAACACTTATCTTAGTTGTCATGTTTATTTGTAGAGTAAGTTTATTATATTCTAAAAAATCCTACGAGAGTTCTCAAGAATGTAATAGTTATTTCCTTACCCGAGTTTTTAGTTATTTTAAGTCTTTTTGTCTTATGCCTTTAAGGGTTTTTTCAAGCTTACTATTTAAAGGTTTTAGATATTCTTTTTAGATATCTTTTACTATTTAGTCTTCTCAAGAGAGAGCTTGAGGGAGAGAAAAAGGAGAGCTTGGTGAGAGACAGGGGAGATTTCTTGAGGCAGAAGTTGTGAGGGGATTCAAAAGGTTGCTCCGAGTAATAATCTTGCCTAAAACTTACAAGCATCTATCTAAAATCTCTATGGCTCAAGAGAAGAAGTTCTTCAGCTAATATCGTGTTTTGGAGAAGTTCACAAGCTCAAATTTCACAAGGTAAAAGGTCTAGTGGCATAAGCTTTAAATATTTGAAGATTTTTTATCCTTCGAATTTCAATTGAGTTATGGGGTTAGAGATATGATATTGGCATCAAATTTGGAGGGTTAACCCTAAGGACATGCCTAATTAATATATAATTAATAGATTATGAATTTGGGGTCATTTGGTTGGGTTTTCAAGTTATTGAAAAACCACTCAAAAATGATTTTAGAACATGGGTCTTTAACCTTAGATTTTTGTCTAAAAATCTGGATTTGTATGCAGTTTTAAATTTTATTGACTGAGTTTTATTTATTCCCTTCAATCACAATCAAATGGATGATTGTTGATGATTAGATATTGTTGAGGCTTGATTGAAGATTGATTGAAGTTTTATTAAAAGTTAAATTGAAGTTTGATTATAGAATGGTTGAGGTCTAGATTTAATTTTGGATTGAAGTCTGGGTTGAAGATTGAATTGAAGTGTGGTTTGTAATTTGATTGAACTCTAGGTAATTAAAAATTTGATGATTGTCAACCATTATACCAACAAAAAGTCTGGATAGATCATGATGACCTAAAAAAATGAGGTTAAGAACGATGTTAGTTGGTGGACGGGAAAAAGTCCAACAAAAGTCTTGTGAGGGTCGGTGGCTAGGCAGTTGTCAAGGAGGAGCATGGTGACATGATTGATCTCATATTTCTTTTTCTTCTCCCTCTTCTCCTTGCTTTCTCCGATTATTTCCTTTTTACTTCACCCCCCTTCATGTGAAACATGAGGGTCTATTTAGAATTTTTTTGAATGGAATGGTTTGTAAATAGAGAAAAGAATAAGGGCAAGTTAGGAGTGCTTATAATTGATGGCCTATATCAACTCCAAATTATTATTGACCATCTATTGAGTATTTTAGTGTCCTAATGATGTCAATATTTGACAAACTTATGCTCATTCTATTCGTCTCATCGAGCAGCTAATTTTAACTATAAGCATATCGCCTTTGGTGATAATGTTGTCATCTAATTTATGGTTTGAACCTTCTAAATATGCTTTGGGTTGTTGATTATGACCCAATTGGGCTTGGATTGAGTCAAATTTAATGTTGTTGGGTTTCTCTTTTTAAGACTTTCATTTTGACTATAAGTTTGCTAAAATCAAAAATTAAATTTCAAAAGTTTTAAATACAAATTTGCCACAATATTCGTGCTTGATTAAGATTAATTTTTTATGATGTATTAGTTGCCCCCCTATTTTTAAGCATTGAAGCCTACAGAGTCTAAACTTATATACTGAAGCTCTTCAAATCATTTTAATACAAAATTATAATTTTTACATAATTATAAGACAAGACCACACCCTGTATGTAAATGTGGACCTCCCCTTCGAGTCGTGAACCAAGTAAAACACCCATAACAATAATTTTAGACTATTCCGAGGTCGGCACATTGATCGGGATGAAAATTGTCAAAAATAACACTCCAAAATTATTAAATTTTCTCAAAATCTACAGCATACCTTTCGTTTGGCTCCGAAAATACCAAAATTTAGTTCCCAACATTGAAAAATTGTCCTCGTGACCCCAAAAATGTTTGAATTGGACTATTCGAGCCAAACATCGGGATCCATGTTTTTTTAATTATATATTCAATTTTTTCTAGATCCAAAAATTGAAAAATTCTATAAAATTGTTTAAAAATTCTAGAATATTTTTCTTGTACCAAAATATTTTTCGTTTTCTTTTAAAAAAAATTTCTTCCTCTTCTATAATATTCATGTTCTACTAGAATTTGTTTACTCCCAAAATATTCTTCCTCTTATAAAATATTTTTTTCTCTTAGAAGATTTTTATTCTATCAAAATATTCTTCTTCACTCAGAATATTCTTATTCTTCTAATTTTTATTTTCAGAATTTTCTTATTCTTATAAAAAAATTTTATTCTCCCATAATATTTTTTTTATTCTTAGAATATTCTTATTCTCCTAGAATATTTTTATTTTTTAAAATATTCTTTTGTAATATTATTATTCTCTAAGAATATCTTTGTTCTTTCAAAATATTTATTTAAATATTCTTAGTCATCTAGAATATTCATTTTCTCCCCTTTCACCTATAAATAAACCCCTTAGGGCAGAGGAGAAATTGCACCATTTATTCTTCTCTTCTCCTCGTTTGGACTTCTTACAATAGAGTCTTCCATTATCATGATTAGATGGCATCCATTATTAAGTAAAAGTGCCCCTCTTTGTGTAAATGGTACTTTCTCTTCCTTTCATCTTCTTATCTTCTAGATTTCTTTTAACATCAGAGGCATTCCATTGTCTAAGATAGGTGACATCCCGTATCAAGCTTCAATGCTCTTATTTAGTGTATAATGAACTTTCTCCTACTTCCATTGTCTAAGATAGGTGACAACCTCTATCAAGTCTCAGTTCCCCTATTTTCTGTAAATAGAACTTTTTCCTCTTTTTTCCTTCTCTTCTTTTGAATTTCTTATAATATTATTAGCTTTATATTATTTGAGATAAGTGGCATCCACTATCAGGTTTTAGAGACCCTCTTTTTTGAAGAATGAACTTTCTTTTCCACTTAACCTTTTCCTACTATATATATTTTAATATTGGAGGTATTGCACTTTCTAAAATAAGTGGCTTATCATGTCAAGCTTTAGTGGCCATCTTTATACAATAAGAGTCCCGATGAGAGTTTAATCTCTCAATATACTACCTTTGACAAAAGAATAATAACTACCTATCACATACGAGGGTGACTTTAAAAGATATGGCAGTAATAGCTCGAAGGAAGAGAGATAGTGATTATTAGTAAGTGAGCAAAATTTTGATGATGTTTGAGTAGAAGTCTGACAATGATTAGCGGTTGGGTGAAATTTTGGTGGCAATCAGCGGCCAAGTGGAAGTCCAATGATGATTAGTTGTTAAAAGTAGTCAAGCAAGAAGCCAATAATGGTTGATATTAGGTGAAGTGATGATGGAGGCCTTTAGGCAAAGGGATAGTGATGTAGATATCTTGATACTCCAATGTCTTGATAAAGGCTTTGCTTGTGACTTCTTAAAAAGAGATCGATCAGTGCAGTATATAGATTAACGTTGTAAATGTGGGCTAACTCCTAATTAGGCATTCAAAGGTTTGCCTCCAAATTCAGGTGATAATAGTAATGAAAGGGAACTAAAAAAGTATTTTTAAATAATAATGAAAATGTTACAATTTTAGTAGTATTTTTAACTACATGATTATCTATGTTTATCTATCTTAGAGAGTTATCTAATATTGAAGGTTGCTTAAAGTAATAAATAACTTTGAACTATGAACTAACCCTCCTATTGGAGCAGTTAAATTAGAGAGATTTTAATCCTTATGCAACTTTTAGTCTACTCAGTTTTTCAAATAATCCAAGTAATATATATCTTTTGAGGCTTTTAGCCTTCTGAAATTTTTATGTACCTATGCCTTTTGAGGCTTTTAGTTTGTTAAGGTCTTTTATATACTTGTGCCTTTTAATACTTTAGCCTTTTAAAGTCTTTAAATAAGTGATGATCACATACATTATTTGCTCTCTTGGAGTCTTTTAAATGAGGATCTCATCCACTACTAGCTTCTCTTTGAGGCTACCTCATAGGTGGGCCTTCCTAGTGGTTATTTGTTATACCATTACTTTGTATTAAAAATGTTGAGAAAATTCACAATGGATGTTCAACTTATTAAAGATTTTTTTTTCAAAGAAAGGTTTGATGACGTTAACTTTTATAGGAGATATCGAACAATCCACTAAGGATGTATGACCTATCAAAGATTACTTATTAGAGCTTTGCTCAATGATATTATACTGTATGAAAGAGACAGAGAGAATCCACCAAAGATGCATGATCTATCCGAAGTGGTTTATCAAAGCATTCTCGATGATGTAAACCTATGTTTAAGAGGTTGAGAGAATCAATTTAGGATGTATGATCTATCTAAGATTTTATATAAAAGTATTGCTCAATGACATTAACTTGTATGGAAGAGGCTAAGAGAATCCACCGATAATGTATGACCTATCTGAGGTTACATATCAGAGCATTGTTGATGACATTAACCTATGTGAAAGAGGTTAAGAATCCACAAAGGATGTATGACTAATCATATATTATTTATTTAATCATTACTTGATGACGTTAAATTATGTGGATGAGGTTGAGGGAATCCTCCTGGGATATTAGACCTATAAAAAATTAATTGCTAGAGCATTTCTTGATGATGTTAACCTCGTGGAAGATGTCAAAGTGTATCCCTCTAGGATCAACTATGCCTTGATTAGGAGGGGATAAATTCCATGTGAATCCAAAATTAAAGGTAAAGCATGATTTATCTTTAGACTGTTACTACATTTTTGAGGTTGAGCTTAAGACCTTTCCCATAGAGTAGAAGTTTAGCTACACAATGTATAAAGCTTATAATTTATTAGAAGCATTCTTCTATTTGCCAAAAGCTTTATGTAAAAGAGTTTCCCAGGATATTATCTTGGATGTTGAAAGCATTTGAGGAATTTTCTTGGCCATGGTGGCAATCAAGTTTTCCACCTAGTCCACCTCTGATCCCCATGAAATTGATGCAATAATTATTTATGTTAGGATATTGACATGAATGAACTTTTGAAGCTGGAGCAAACATTTCCCCCTTGTCTATAATACCATACCCATAGACTGTACTAAATTATTATGTTCTAGAGTATTTGTGTTGATGGAGAAATAAAAATTTTGGTATTCTATCTCTGTATGAAGATTTAACACACAAATAGATAAAATATAAGGGTGTATTATTCGTAAGGGACACCAGAGTTTTTATGTGGAAACACCAAAAAATGGGAAAAATAATGGGGCCTTGCGAAGTTTAAATGAATCAACTAGTACTCACTATTGATTATAAATGAGGCCTTTCATTGGGGGGAAGGCCTAAGATCGATTTTGCAAATATACATCATATAAGGTGCATTACATGGTAGGAGTTAGAAGAAAAAGTGTTAACAAATTTATTTGGTTAACAGGAACATAATTAGCTAGTCATTTTGGTTGGAAGGATCATAATCGAGCAATAGTTATAGAAAGGACTGTAGTTGGGAGGTGGGGGTTGAGAAAACCTTAGTTGGTGACGGTGGTCAGAAGGACTATAGTTGATAGGTGACAAAGTTTGGAAAGACTGTAGTTGAGTGATGAGGGTCAAAATAGTCTTCGTTGACAGGCGACTGAGGTGGAATAAACTGTAGTTAGGTGACGAGGTCATAAGGACCTTAGTCGATTGAAAACAAAGGTAGGAAAGATCATAGTCATAGGGAGACATAAGTCGAAAAGACTGCAGGCGACCGACGATAGAGGTCAAAAGGATTATGGGCTGGATATGGTGGTTGGAGATATCATAGTCGATAGGTGTTGATTGTTGGAAGGATCATAGTCTGGTGATGGAAGTTAGAAAGACTAAAGGATAGTTATATTCAGTGTTTGAGAGGAAATCCTGTGACAATTGATGGCTTAGCATAAGTATGATGTCAGTTAGTGGTCGAGCGAAAGTCCGACAAAAGTCCAATAATAGTTGGTGGTCGGGCGATGGTCGAGGGTTAACTTGTTGGCAAGATAAATCTTAGTTTTTTCTTCCTTCTCCCTTTCTCCCCTTGCTTCCTCCTTATTTCGTCCCCCTTCATGTGAAGAATGAGGGGCTATTATAGTTTTTTGGGAATGCCATGGTCTGTAAATAGGGAGAAGATAAAGGGTAAGTTGAGAGTGTTTCTAATAGACGATCGATATCAACTCACTTCATTATGAACCATTTATCAAGTATTTGAGTGTATTAATGATGTAATAATTTGGCAATCTTAAGCTCATTGGATTTGTCTAGTCAAACCTCTCAATCTGACCAGAAGTATGTCGCCTTTGGTGTTCATTTGATAATCAGATTTATGATTTAAACCTTCTAAATGTGCTTCTGGTCCTTGATTTGGACAAATTTGCGCTAGGATAGAGTGGAATTTTGTTTCATTATGTTCCTCTTTTCGAAACGTTCAGTTCCACTACAGGTTTGCTGAAATCGATGCTCGAAGGGTCTTGAAATTAATTTCAGAAGTTTATAACTCAAATTTGCCTTGAGATTCGTGGTTGATCAAGATAAATTTTTGATGATATATAAATAATAATGATCGTATATATGTATATAAAGCTCGTTTGATGCACAATTCTATTCATAACTCATTAATTATATTCGTATTTCCATCAATTATATGTATCAGCTATGGGAAACTGGTTAAGTTTGACAAAAATTACTTTTGATACGTCATCATAAAATTATCTTGATCGAGCACAAATCTCGAGGCAAAAATCAAGTCGAAAACTTCAAAAATTAAATTCAAGAGTATCTGAACTCTGATTTTAGCAAACTTATAGTCAAACTGAGCATATCAGAAATACAAACCCAATGAAAGAAAATTCAACTCAATCTGAGCCCAAATGAACCCAAATTGAGCACCTGAAGAGCTATTGGAAAGTTCGTACCACAATTTGAGTTGTCAAATGGTCTCCAATTTTGATAAGATTAAAGTCGAATCCTGAGGCTCGACGAGACAATTCCAACGAGCCTAAGATCATCGAATTATAACAATAGCTCTTCAGGTGCGCCGGAATTCTGCATAACTTTATAACTAAATTTCAATTCAGAAGAAACTATTTTTAATCTGATTGTCCTAACTTGTGGGATGAATCAGCCTCTGTACTTCAAACAAACACTAGTGGAATTACTTCAACTGGGCAAGGCCCGTGGTTTTTTCCTCTTTCGAGTTTTCCACATAAAAATCCTAGTGTTTATTTTCCTTTCCTATTTGTGTGCTGAATATTCATACAATGCTAAGATGAAAGTATTTTAGCTCTATCGCCGCATATATTCTAAGCCGCAACAGTTTGGCGCCGTTTGTTGGAATCATGGTTCCCGACTAGGGGCAACTTTTCGCTCCAATCTGAAAAGGTTGTTAATTTCACTTCCTGACTTTAACCATTGCTTCATGAATTTCATAGAAATTAGATCCGGATTGGGGGGCAACTTTGACTCCAACTATAATCAAGAAAACCCCTCCAATACTTCCAACATCAAGAAGTTGTGTCAGGAAAATCTCAACAAATGCAAGGATACTTCCAATCAATAATAAGCTTCATACAGTCCCCTACTGAACTTCTACTTCTTCAACAAAGTCTTAATATCGACCTCAAAAAGGCAGTAATAGTCTAAAGATAGACCATTCTTCACCTTTGATTCAGGATATACGTGGAGTTCGCCCCTCCCAAATAAAGTAAAATCAATCACAGGGGGATTCGATTTGACCTCCTCCATATGGATTAACATTGTCGAGAAAAAGATCTAACATATAATCTCAGATAGGTCCCACATCCTTGGTGGATTCTCTCGACCTCTTCCACACAGGTTAACATCATCAAGAAAAGGCTTCGATATACAACCTCGGATAGGTCTCACATCCTTTGTGGATTCTCTCGACCTCTTCCACACAGGTTAACATCGTCGAGCAAAGGCTCCGACATACAACCTCGGATATGTCTCACATCCAGGATGGATTCATTCGACCTCTTCCACACAGGTTAATGTCATCGAGCAGGGCTCTGACATACAACCCCGGATAGGTCTTACATCCTTGGTGGATTCTATCATCCACTTCCACACAAGTTAACGTCCTCGAACAAAGGCTCTGACATATAACTTCGGATGGGTCTTACATTCTTGGTGGATTCTCTCGACCTATTCCACACAGGTTGATGTCATCAAGAAAAGGCTCCGACATACAACCTCAGATAGGTCTCACATCATTGGTGGATTCTCTCGACCTCTTACACATAGGTTGACGTCGTCGAGCAAAGGCTCCGACATAAAACCTCGGATAGGTCTCACATCCTTGGTGGATTCTCTAGACTGCTTCCACACAGGTTAACGTCGTCGAGCAAAGGCTCTAACATACAACCTCGGATAGGTCTAACATCCTTGGTGGATTCTCTCGACCTTTTCCACACAGGTTAAACTCTGCAAGGCTCTGACATATAACCTCGGATAGGTCTTACATCCTTGGTGGATTCTCTTGACATCTTCTACAAAGGTTAACGTCATCGAGCAGGGCTCTGACATACAACCTCGGATAGGTCATACATTATTGATGTATTCTCTCAACCTCTTCTACAGAAGTTAACATCATCGAGCAATGTTCTGAGTAAATAATGTTCTATCTATAAAGACTCCAAGAAAATAAGTGATTGATAAAATTATCACTCATATAAAGACCTTAGCAGTCTAAGAATGCCTCCAAAAATATGGTAGGCAATATATCAAAAGCATGTGTTAAAGATGCAATCACAATTCATCTTTCTCCAAGGAACGAGTTCACAATTTCATATACAACATCAAAGGAGTTACATAAATGTATATTTATTCGCATTAAAAGTAGAGATTAAAAAGTACATTGGCATCATTCGTACAAAATACCATCATCAAGCAACAAGAAACTTGAAGACATTCAAATATCTTTAGTAGATTATTTTGACATCTTCTCTACTACACAATGAAGCATCTCCTGTAACTTCTTCTTCAAAGGAAGGAATATTTGATGCCTACACATGTCAATGTGGATGCATATTGCCTTAGTAAAATGCCACTAGACATCCGCGATCATTGGCCCTATGTCTGATATTTGCCGACAGTCCTTTACTTCAGCCATCATCAGATTTTCGATCGGCTGCTACTTGCAATGCACCTTAGAACTCTCTCCTTTAGTTCTCCACTCGATCGTTAACTACCAACACGCTACAGCTCGGTCATCCATCGCCAACAAACTTCCGCTCAAACAACAACAAAATTCTCCCCGTCTACTCACCACTTATGGTTCTCCTCCATGACACTATCATTGCAAGATCTTCTCAAATCACCCTCGCATACAAGAAGTGATTGAACTCCTTCTATCAAGGGTTGTCTATTTAGAAGATAGCCTCTTATCGCAACTTCTTCTACGTAAAAGAGGGGCATAGAAGCTTGATAGGGGAATGTCGCCTATCTTCGATAGTGGAATGCCTCAAATGCAAGAAGAATAGCACAAGCGAAGAACAAGGAGGAAAAAAGTCTCCTTCTACACAAAAGAGGGGCACTGAAACTTGATAGGGGAATTCCACCTATCTCCAACAGTGGAATGCCTCTAATGTAAGAAGAAGACAAGAGGAAGAAAAAAGAAAATGAAATTCTAACTTCTATACACGGAGAGGGGCCCTGAGTTTTAGTAGGGGATGCCGCCTACAATAAACAGGGGAATGCCTCAACTGCTAGAAAATTAGAATGAGGGAGGAGAAGAAATCTCCAACCTCTGTGCGAGAAGAGGGCGCTGAATTGAGTAGGGAAAGTTTCCCACTCAAAAATAGCGGAAATTCTCGACTGTTAGAAAGCCGGAGGGGGAAAGAAAGAAAAAAAAGAAGAGTTCTCCAACTTCTGCGCAAGAAGAGGGGTGCTAGATGGAGTAGGGAAAGTTTTCCACTAAAAAATAGTGGAAAGCCTCGACTGTCAGAAAGCTAGAGGGGAAAAGAAAGAAAAAAAGAAGAGATCTCCAACCTCTGCGCGAGAAGAGGGATGCTGAATTGACTAGGGAAAGTTTCCCGCTCAAAAACAACGGAAAGCCTCGACTGTCAGAAAGCTAGAGGGGGAAAGAAAGAAGAAAAGAAGAAATCTCCAACCTCTGCACGAGAAGAGGGGCACTGAATTTAGTAGGGAAAGTTTCCCACTCAAAAACAGCGGAAAGTCTCGACTGTTAGAAAGCCAGAGGGGGAAAGAAAGAAGAAAAGAAGAGATCTCCAACTTCTGCACAAGAAGAGGGGCGCTAGATTAAGTAGGGAAAGTTTCCCACGAAAAACAGCGGAAAGCCTCAATTGTCAGAGTGTCAGAGAGAATAAAAGAGAAGGGGTAATTTGTCTAAAAGCCCTAGTGGTATATTTATAGTTTTTTTTGGAGAAAGGGGAAGTTTCTAGAGTTCTCTAGCATTTTTGAATTTTTCAAAATTTTTTGAATTTTTTTCAAATTTTTTGGGATTTTTTCGAAACGTTTTAGGCCCCACACGAATTTAAAAAAATTTAAAATTTAATTACCCGCATGGCTAACCGCGACGTCTGAACAGGTGCGCCTATTCGCACGTGCCGCCCGGGTGCAGCCGGTTCAGCCGCCTACGCGTGTCTTGGCCCGATTTTTGGCCGGACGGTCCGAATTAGACGTTTTTGGCGTCCTCGGACATGTTTTTCGACGTTCTAGACGCAATTTTGACACTTTCGGAGCTCAATAGGGCCTCTATGAGCAAGTTTGTGAAAATGTTCAACTTTTGGAATGCAATTTTTGCGATTAGACAAATGTAAAATTTTTGGACAAGTATATTCGGATTTTTGTAGCTTCGACGTCCAGAATTCTGCAGGATATTCGGGAGACGTCGAAATTCTGCATAACTTTGTAACTGAATTTCAATTCAGAAGAAACTCTTTGTAATCTGATCGTCCTAACTTGTGGGACGAATCAGCCTCTCTACTTCAAACAAACACTAGTGAAATTACTTCAATTGGGCAAGGCCTCGTGTTTTTTCCCTCTTTCGGGTTTTCAACGTAAAAATCCTGGTGTTTATTTTCCTTTCATGTTTGTGTGCTGAATATTCGTTCAACGCAAAGACGAAATTTTTTAAACTCTATCGCCGTGTATATTCTAGCCCGCAACAACTTTTAGTGGCATTTCCATGCTAAGTAATAATAATACATAATACTATCAATATTAATTTAAAGAAATGTCCCCAAAAAATAATAATTTAAAAACCTAAGTGTGGTGGGAGACAAAGCATGATGTATTAGAAGATCCAAATTCATTGAGTCATGTTAGTTGTGATTTGTCTAATTAATAACTTTTTAAAGATGAGTTAATACGATTAGGACTGCAATTACATAATATTATTAGTTTTTCTTGCTTTGCGTATGCGGAGCAGCAAAATCGACGCCGGCGGTGTGGATGTGCGCCGGCATGGCGTAATATGTCGTTATTAAATTAAAAGAAAATAGAGAAATGTCTGCTTTTTTTATCAGAAAAGTAATGCCAAGTCAAATTTAATTAGATTAATTAGTACAAATTTTTATCAACAAAATATGAATTACTTTCTCGAAATTTATTTAATTTATTTATTTTTTGCAGTGTTGCAATACTAGAGTAATTAGTATAACTATAATATATTTAAGTATAAAGCTAAATCATTATCTTAAATTGTTTTATAACAAAATCTAAATTTAAATTTCCTTAACTTTTATAACATTTTTTAATAAAAATGTTTTATAATTACATATTTAATTAGAATTTTCTGATTTATCTTATACTTAATTATTTAACGAAACCTTTAAAAATTGTGAATTGATACGGTGCTAATATATCTATATAATTTTTTTTAGAGATTCATGTTTAGATTATTTTAAAAAAAATGTGAGCACAATATATCTTAGTTATGAAAATTTCATTAATCAATAAAATAAAAAAGTAATGTAATATCTGTTGTTATGTCATTTCTCTTTCTAAAATAATGCTGACGTGTCTATTCAAATGCTATATAAAACCATAATGATGCGCAAAGCAAACCATCGGGGTTCAGCGGTCTGAAAAAATAATAAACAGTACGTTTAAAATTTATTACTTATATTTTTAAAATATATATATATCACTGTACTTAATATCTTATTATGTTGATATAAGAAAATAATTATAAATAGATTGATGCAATATACTGTCACTTAATCTCTTTTCTTTATCCTCTTACCAGATTTTTTATTTTTTTGGAGTAATGCTACGGTGATATAGCATTTTCGTCTGGAGTGACGGCCATCCGATCAAGTGATCATCAATATGTTAAATACCGCACCGTATTTGTGATGGTACTCGTCAAAGTGAGTTTGGGTGAGGGCGTGAAGGTCATATTAAGGGGTTGAAACATAATACGGATAAGAATTAAAATTTACTTACGTGGATTCAGGGTGGTTGAGCGAACTTTTTTTATTGCCATGTGGAATCTCCTATCCGAGTTTGGATGAACGGGCTTTTCGTGTGAACTCGACAAAGAGTTTGAAAAATATTTCCACTTGTTGAATTTATTATTTAATTAATATTATAAATAGCTTTTTATGGTTTTGCAATCTTTAACTATCTTACTATTTTAGATATTGCATTATATATTAATCTTAAAGTTTTTTCAACAATTATATATATATATATATATATATATATATATATATATATCAAATTTTTAGAAATTATCTTATATAATAATTCCATTACATTAATGTGCTATAAGAAAATAAAAATGTAGTTTCCTTCTACT
>NW_021320147.1:974074-996590 GCF_001605985.2 Dendrobium catenatum
TATGTATATATATATATATATATATTAGGAGCTTTTGATTAGGATATATTAGGGTAATCAGGAAGTTGAATCTTTGGAATGTAGGTTTCAAAGATCTTTATGATGAAGGAAACAACAACCAATACTTCTTAAGGGTGGTGGTGAAATGAGTACTTTGGATTTGAATATACTAGTGCTAAAACATATAGGATATCAAAAGACAAGTTCTTTTTTTTTTTTTTAGTGGGGAGAAACTCTAGAACAAAAGTTTAGGATCATAGGGATCAAATGGTGGTGCATTTATAATTTTTTGATAAGTCTTTCCAAAGTTATAAAATTTTTAATCATGTAATTCAAATTAAAAAAAAAAAAAAACTTCTCTTTATTATGCTTTTGGCTATGGTATCATATATCTATTAGGGTGTGGTAAGGGTATTGTGTGGAGTGAACTTTTAAATTGTATTTGTAGAAACATATGAGATCAAGAAACAAGAGAAGAAAGGAACCAAGAAGATTTTAATTAGTTCCCCTTATTACAGCCAATATAGATATATAAAGAAAAAGCTTATATAGCTTTTTACATGAGAACAATTGAGAGACTGTCACGACATCTAATAGCTTATAAAAAGTTATATATATATATAACACTTATATGCCCCTGCAAACTAATGGGTCCTGAATGACCGTTAGTTTTTGTCTGTGGTGGAGAAATCTTGGTGTAGATAAGCCTTTGGTAAAAATATCCCCCACTTGATCTATTGTAGTGATGGGCAGGAGACGAATATGTTTATTTTGAATGTGATCCCTAATGAACTTTTGATCAATTTATATATGTTTTGTATGAGCATGGAAGACTTGATTGTTAGCTAGAGCTATAGCATAAGTGTTATCACAGTACATATCTATTGGATTATTTTGTGTTATGCCAAAGTCATGTAGAAGACGATGATGCCAAATGACATCTGTCGTTAGAGTTGCCAAGGCACTACAGGTGGGATTTAATAATGGTTTACACTTAGTTAATTAGGCTTGCTGGAGAAGATTGTAGACATAGTTTTTCTAAGATAAGAAATACTTCTGATTAGAGTAACTGATCTTGATTCCAAGAAAGTCATTAGCATTTGCTGAGATGCTTCATATCAAAGTTAGTGTTGAGTTTGGACATGACCGTAGTTATAGCTTTTTTATCATTGCCAGTTATTAGTATGTCATCTACATACAAAAGCAAGTTTGATTTGAACTTTCGGCTGTTGATGTATCAAGAGATAGGGATATGCATTACTGTGAGAAAAACTAATAGAGACTAAGTAAGATGTGAATGTATTGTACCACTATAGTGGTGCTTACTTGAGGTCGTAGATAGCTTCGTAAAGACAACACACATAGTCAAAATGCGATGTATCTTCAGAGCCTTTTGGTTGTGACATGTAAATCATCTCTGATAGGGTGCCATGGAGGAACGCATTAGCTACATCAAATTGATGAATCATCCATATATTGTGAAGAGCTATAGTCAACAATATGAGAATTGTAGGAAGTTTGGCCACCGTGCTGAACGTTTCTGTATAATCGACTCCATATTCTTGGTGATTTCCATGAGCAACTGACCGATCTTTATGTTTTTCTGCCGAACCATCAGCATGGAATTTGAGTCGATAGGTCTATTTGAATCCAAGAATAGATGGTTCCTTTGGAAGATGAACTAGGCTCCATGTGCCTTATTTTTGTAATGCCAAGAATTCCATAGCCATGGCTTGACTCCATTCATGATGTTTTATTGCTTTAGTGAAGGTATTAGGTGTTGTGGGAAAATTAGAGTTAGTGTGAGTATGAAATAGAATTAGACAAACACGGGGTTTAAGTGATCCAGTTTTTGTCCATGTAACCATAGGATGAAGGGGTAAGGTGAGAGGTGCTGTCTGTTGAGAATTAGGAGCTTGCTTTTCAGGTGCCGGAGTTGCACATTTAGTGGACTGGGAAAGAACATGGTTGGGTGTAGGTAGTAACATAATGGGATTATTGTGTTACGTTGAGTGTTTGGTCAATAAATTGATTGAGGTTGGGGTGAGAAAGAACTGAGAGCTTTTCATAATAGGTTTAATGGGAGGATATGATTATTTGGCCAAAGGAAATGAGTGCTCATCAAAAGTTGTGTGTCTTCAAAATGAGAATTTCGTTATTAGTCTGATCAAGTCACTTATAACCTTTATGTGCATCAGAATAACCTAGAAAACATAAGATTTTGCCTTCGGTTGAAATTTATGAGTAGGGTGAGGCAGAACGAGAGGAAAACATGCGCATCCGAAGGTACGAAGGTGGGTATAGTCCGATTTAGCATTATGTAAAAGTTCTAAAGGAGATACATTGCGAGTAATAGGGGAGGGCATCTAATTAATCAAAGATATAGATGTCAAAATACTCTCAGGGTAGTGTGTGTATGGGATAGATGCCATTAAGAGCAATGTTCAAGTTGTTTGTATCATATCTCTATGCTTTATTTTGGCAACACTGTTTTGTTTCGAAGTATACGGGCAAGAGATTTGATGGGTAATATAATTTTTCGCAAGAAAGTGTTATAAGGATTGATTCACAAATTCAGTACCTCCGTCGGTGTGCAAAATTTTAATTGATTGAGATGTATACTTCTCTATCTGAGTTTTGAAAGTAATGAATATGTTGGCAACTTCATATTTATTTTTCATGAGAAATAATCATTTGAATCGCAAAAACTCATCTACAAGGATTATGTAATAGCGAAATCCTTGAAGCGAAACAACGGGGGCAGGTCCCCAAACATTTGAATTACTAAGGGAAAGGAGAGACTTTTGACGAGTAATAGATTTGTCAAAGACAAGTTTGTGACCTTTTAGCTTTTACAAGAAACACAATCAGGAAAATTCATAGGTATGTTAAGATGCGGGTTACACTTGGATATATTATGAAGGATTATTTTATGAGGGTGTCTGAGTCTTGAGTGCCACGGATGGAGGTTGGTAGAAGTAGCTGATAGAGCTTACTGTTGAGACATAGAAGAACTAGTCTGAACAGGGTAGAGTCTATTGGAACATAGTCGTTGAAGAACTTGCTTCATCTTCAGATCCTTAAACATAAATCCTGATGTATTAAAAAAATAGAAATATCATTATCTTTTGTTAATTTAGAAATAGATAGAAGATTATAATGTAGTGCAGGTGTATGAAAAACTTGTGATAGGAGAATTATGGGTTGGAGTTGGCAATAAGCTAGCCCCAATGTGAGCAATATTTACTGATCATCCATTGCCAACGATAATACTATCATTGCCTTAGTATGAGTTGGAAATGGTCATGTAGTTGAGAGAATTTGTAAGATGTGACATCACTCCCAAATCAAGAAACCAATTATTATAAGAATTTTCCGAGCTTGCAATAATAGCTCTGTTGGAATTATTGGTGGATTGGAGAATATACTGAGGGTTGAGATGATGCCATCAAGAAGGTGTTGAATGCCCTTTCTAGAGGAAAATCTTACAACAAACTAGTGGACCAGTAGGAGGTTGACTTAGATTTTGAACAGTAGATGTGTTTCTTCCTCTGGTTTGACGGCTTCATCCATGTGACGTGTAAAGTGAAAGTGCATGATTAGTAGATGCAGAAATTCGAACAACATCCAATGCTAAGTTAATTTCTCCACTTAGAAGAATAGGATAGAGTTGGTCAAGACTTATCAGGGTAAACAAAATTCTAATGGATGTTTTGAATGATTGATAGTAGCTTGGAAGGCCATTTAGAATATAGAGGATTATATCTTCGATGTCGATAGCCAAGGCTGCAGCTGCGATTTGATCAACCAGAAACCATATTTTGGAGAGATATTGAGTCATCGTTATGTTCTTGAGGGAGATATTATGAAGGGTGTTCTTGAATTGTATAACCTTGGAAGTATGCCTACTTGCAACAAATAAGAACTATCTTCTCTAATTTCAATAATTATCTTACTAAAATTAAATTAATATTTTTGGAGATTCTATTATTGAATAAAATAATAAAAATAGTTTATATAATATTAAATTAAATTTTTATATATTTATGAGTAAAAACTGTTCATCTTTTATGTTGTGACCTTTCAAAGTAATTAGATTTAAAGTATATATATCCCTAGATCTCTGTCGAGCTTGTAGGGGTGAAATGGAAATCTGCTGACCTTCTATAATTATAATATCTTCTTAGGAACCTATAATATTTTACATCCTATGTCTAGGCATACAAAAAAAAAACTCAATATTCTTGTTTGTTCATATATTCCTCTATTGAGGCTATGCATCAACTATGTTTTAACTACATAAATAACCACTTTTTCATTAAATAAATAACATGATAATTTTAAAAACATCTTTGAACAATTCATAGAACAAGTGTTTTCATTAGTACTCAACATAAACTTCATAACATTAATTCAAAATAAGTGAAATTAGCCAGACATAGAATAAATATTAAGCAAATTCTCCCTAGATTGAACTTTTTCTTATCCACATTAAATAAAGAAATCTGTAATTCTGATTAATAAAATAATAAAAATATAAATTGATAAATTGAAATAACTAATATATAGGATAATACATCACAATATAGAAATTGTAGAAATGAACAAGTTTATAATTCAAGTTTAAAAAAATACTAACAATTATACTAACAAATCATTCTTATTATTATTTAATTTTAATTTATAGGTTATAAATTTAATTTTTAACTTTTGAATTTTTCAAGTAAATAATTTAGCTTAAAGATTAGATTTGCTTGTAGTTTAATTTGAATTTTCATAAGTTCACCATTATTTATTTTAGTTTTCATATCTTACACTTTATAAATTTAAGTATAACATTGCAGTCAAATTCTAAACTTGTAAGTGATACAAGTTTATGAATGTACTCTTTTCTTAAAAAAAAAAAACACTTTTAAACAATATTTTATTTTTATTTTTGTGGATATATTAATTTATTTGGAATATCACTCCTGCATAAAAATTTAATACAGCCTTAATGAGTTTAATTTAAAGATTTAATATGTACACTAACTACAAATTTAGTTTTTGAATGATTTTAGATTCTAATTTACTCCTATTTATTATTTAATCTAATTATTCAACTTTTATTTGAGAGGTTAATGTTTAAAAGTATAACTTATAAATTTAAATTAAGATAGTAACTTAAATAATCTAAGTTAGGTAGTTATTATGTTTTCCAATCTATAAAAAATAAAATAATATTCATTTATGGTCTAGGATTTTTTTAATATCCTAAATTTACATAATTTTTAATTTTTATTTTTTATTAGAGTTCACTAAATAATAAGAATAAAGATAATTAAAATAGAAGATGACATAAAAATGTAAGCACAAAGAAAATTTAATAAAATGTAAATAACAACACACACAAATTTGATAACTAACATATGTTTTTATATGAATGATAAAGAAACATAAAACATGTGATATATAACTAAAACAAAACTTTGGTTATAAGATAACTACTGTCCTAATAAAGCACAACGATACTATAGTGGCTCTCGTAGCCATACCTCCAATGACAACCTCAACCTAAAAAAGATATTATTTTCACATAAGAAATTTCCTCCAAATATATGAAATCAAATAAAGGAAGCATCCACTCATTAAAATATACATAGAATGAAGACTTCTTATATATATTCAGAATATTGCTTCTTCCTATTATTTTTAACCATAAGGCTTCAATCTATGTCCATTAACCTTAAAGATTTGAAAGGTCCTCTTATCTTAAATCTGTATGGTATACTAAGAATATATTCTAATAACAATAAAAAATGCAATACATTTAGATTTAATTTTTTAGTTGCAATATTTCTTTCTATAATAAAAAGCAAGACATCTTGACCAGATAAAATTTATCATCTAGAACTTCACATCCATGCAACTTTTTCATTTTTGCATTGTTCAATTTTGTATCTTCATGAACTTCATTTCTGAATTCTTGAAGTTTATCAATTATTGTAGAATGTTAGATGTTTAGAATAGAGAAGGAATCTTTATTTTTTAAGCGTACTTAACTTCTTTTTGAGGATGAATGCTTTTGTTTATTTCTACTCTTTACTTTTAGATTTAAATAAAGCAAATGAAGACATCTTAAAATGCCACACTTAAGAAGAATTTATGTGGACAAAAAATTAGATGTTCAACTTACCCTTCTTATAATTTTCATAGGCGCAGAAGTTCAAAAATTTTAATTTTATACCACTTCAACATGACCAAGCATAGAGGCACTATCAATACACTCCTTTCTCTCTCTCACAAATTGCTTTTCTCAAAAAACACCTATTGCTAAATCTAATTTACAAAGCATACAAAAAGCTTATTTCCTCCCATACAATGCTATGTTTATAGTTTTTAACTGGAATTTCCAAGATTTATTAACTTGGCTAAGGTACATTGTTACTATTTATTAAATTATTATCCCTTGAATCTTTTTTTCTTTTTTCTTTGTGTTAACTTCAACATTATTAGACAAAGATGCAAGATGTCTACTATGACTTAAATTACAAGCTAACTTTATTGGGTTCCCAAATTTTTAATTGAAGTTGTATGACTTTGTAACTTAGTTCCTAATTATATCACTACATCTTTGAATAGTGCTTTTTTACTTCCAAATTTATTTCTTTGAATAAATCATGGATTATATGTAGGTATTGAATTAATAGCAGATTGTTTAGGATTATTCTAATTTACTCTTTGGTAATGTTGACTAGAACTCTATTGATTGTTTCAAACAATATTATTTGACTAATTAAAATTTGGATGGTTCTTCCAATATGGATTATATTTATTGGAGTGTGGATTAGTTTGTCTTCGAATCAAATTAATATTTTCAATCCCTACACATTATTATTTTTAATTAACTTATGAATTTTCAATTACATAGATGATTTAGTTCTGAATTCTATATTATGTCCTATTGTGCTCAACTTCTTAACAATTATTGCTACTTCTGCAGTCAAAGTTGATAATGAATCAAAATAAATACTACACACGCTTTCATATGAATGATAAAAGGTATATAAAACATGTAACAACATAACATTAATAATTAAACATAGGTTATAAGATAACTAGTGGCCTAAGCACTATATGGATCATATTAATTGAGTTGCCTCCCACAAGAGTTTAGTTTGTAGTCTTCAGCCAGACTGAATCACCTATTAAACCTATTTTTTCATTGCTCCCATACAACACTAAGTTTATAATCTTTAGCTAGACTTGTTGAGATTTTTATGTTTGGCTTTGGTAAATTGTTTCCATTCTTTAATTAACTTCCATTATATTCTTTTTTTTGTTAACTTCAATATTACTCGGTAAAGATCCAAGAGATCTATTACTAACTGAAATTGCAAGCTATTAATTTGGTTTATAAATGTATAATATAAACATCTTAATTTTTTTATTGATTACCTAATTACATAACTACATCCTCCAATACTACTTTTTTATTTCAAAAAAAATTTCTTTGATCAAATCTTAGAGGATATAATAGCCTATGATTAACAACAAATTATTAATAATTATTCTAATTTACTCAATTTTTTTGCACATTTTTGCATAGATTAATACAACCCAAATTTTTTGACTAATTAAAATTAGGATGCTTCCTCCAATCTGGATTATACCTATTCGTATAGGGATTATTTTATCTTGAAATTATTTTAACATTTTTATCCCTTATGTAGTATTATTGTCAATTGCATTTTTTCCTCCAACAAATTTAGTTTCGAAAGCAAAATTTACTCCGGTTGTATTCATTTTTTTTTTAAATTGCTACAACTTATGCAGTAAAAAATGTATAAAACATCATATTCTTAAATTCTAGCTAATTTTTTTTAGGATTTATCATCTCAGGATGCCACTTGAATTTTTTAGTATTTATTTCCTCTATCAATTTATAGGCTTACTCAAATGGCCTAGACATTAATGAACTTTCAACTCCTTCAAAAATTTTAGCTCTGAGAGATCGTACAAATCCATTATAAAGTATTTGAATAATCAACCAATTAGGTAATGCATAATGTGGGCATTTTTTAAGTATTTTCTTAAATCTTTCTCAACTGTCATGAATGGGTTCTCCTTCAAATTGAGTAAACAAAATTATGTCATTTCTAAGTTTGGCTATTTTTGAAGGTAGAAAATAATTAGCAAGGAACTTATGAGCTAACTCATTTCAAATAATTATTGAACCAATGGATAAAGAATTTAACCACATTTTAGTTGTATATCCTATAGAAAAAGGAAACAAATTAAGTCTAATAGCATCATCATTAACACCATTGTACTTAAAAGTTTCACAATTTTCTAAGAAATTGACTAAAGGTAAATTAGGATCTTTTGCAAGAGTTCCCCAAAACTAAGAGTTTGAACGCTTTCAATAATAGCTGGTTTTAATTCAAAATTATTAGCTTGGATTGTAGGTATATTTACTCTAATAAATTTTATTGACTAAATGTTTTGCATAATTCTCAAGATCAATTATTTTTTGAATTCTCTTTTATTTTCCAAATTTTAGAAAGGGTTCTCTTAATTAAAAATGAAATAGAAAAAGATCCTTTCTATGCGCTATAAAGCATGAAACTAAAAATATTTAAATAATAAAAGTAAAACAAAATAAAATAAAATAATAAAAATAAAAAGAATATGTGTAGGTATAACTATGCAATTAATTTAACAATACAGTGAAAATTTTTCATAAACAAAATACTTCCCTGGTAATAGTGCAAAAAAAAACTTATTGGGGTTATGGAGAAACCTATAAAATTATAAAAGAATTTAGGGCTCTATCAAACCCTAATAATACTTAGGTTTTCTTTGATATAAAAAATTACAAAAACTCTACTTTCTTGGTGATGCCATTTTTGATGGGAAGCTGGAGCTGAATGCAGGTTTTTTGGTTCTTTCCTTTCTTTTATATGCTCTTTCTTGTGCATCGTAGATTGTACTTAGGTTTTTTTATAATTTTTGTTAATAGGGACCTCTATCTCATAGAATTTTTTTCTTTCTTTTTGTAGCTCTACTGAGCATTAGTGAGCTTGAGGGCCCTTTAAGGACTCTGTAATTTTTTTTCTAATATTATCGCATAGGCCCCTACGTGAGTTTTCCCTTAAAAAAATTATAGAGTGGAGTACCAATCCCACAAGGAAGATATGCTCACTTGCAAATAAAAGTATTGTTTACCTAGATTATAACAATTAGCATACTAAAAAAAATAGATGTTGTCGAGTTTCAATCACTTAAATAAAATTAAATAAAAGTAATGAATACATACTATGGATTAATATTTTTTATTGATGAATGTAAATAACATATTCTCCTAATGAATCTCTTTTAATTGTTTTACTTTTTAGAGCATATTCATTCATAGATCTTTATCGAGCTTGTATGAACAAAGGATGTCTCCTGACTTCTAATAGTTATATCATCTCCTTAAGAATTTAGTACATTTCATAGCCTACGCCTAGGTATGATGCATATTAATTGAATATTCCTGGTTATTCTTACTTCCCTTCATCGAGACTCTATATTACACCAAATTTTAACAACACATATGGACATTATATGCATTAAATTAAGATCTGGTTATATCGAAGACATCTTTCTACTCATTTAAGGAATAAGATAATTCAATAGTATTATATAAAATATATACAACTTCAATGAAAAACTAGAGATTTTTACGAGACATGAAGTAAAATTGAATAAAAATAATTTTTATTAATAACATAATAGAAAGAAAATATAAGAGATAGATATCACAAGAATGGTTCAATGGATCTCCACCATAATTATTTTTATTTATAAAATTGCATCCAGAAATATGAGCCAAACACTCTAATGATGTTGTTAAGTACTTATCTAAATTCCCTTAGTTGTCACCTTAAGGAGGTTTTAGGAAGCACTCTAAATTGTACTGAAATTATCTATGCGACTTAACTCCCTTACAAACATAACACAATAACTATTTATAGGAAAACATAAAGTAGGCATATGGCACTACGGTGCTAGAAAGATCATCATCGTTGTGCCCAACAAATGAACTAATATTATTGCACTAGTTTTCTTATTCCTCTGCAGTGCTTGCTAATGTGGATCAGTTACTTAGTGAATAATCGTGCTGTTTTGCTAATAGATTGTGTCATTGGGAAATTATTATTGCCACGCCATGGTGCTACTATCTTTTCAGTTTTGTCTCACCAAAAGGACAATTTTTGCAGCAGATATTATATGTTGTGATGCTAAAGATCTTGAAAAAAGAAAATATGGCACTGTGAAGCTGGCATCTTAAGGTTTTGGCACTCACCGATAGAGAAGTAGGCATCATAATTCTTATGTATAACACTCCGGCGGTGCTCTTGAAGCCGGGGTAGTGTTGATTGTCTAACACCATAGTACTGAATAATAATTAGAATTTGGGTCTTTATTTGTAAATTTTCTACACATCATAACTAAAACAACACTTATTTACTGAAAATATAACACATAAATTGCATATTATTTTATACTTAACAGCTTAACATTATCATAGTGCATGAAATCAATGTTACTATTTTGGAGTATATAAAAATATTTAAAATAATTAAATGTTGGAGTACCCCTTGGAAGCACACAGTGCCAAATGATGTAAGCGAGCACCGTAGCATCAAAAGTTTGCAACGCCAAGGTGGAAAAGTTAATGAAAAGTAGTATCATTATGGATTACTTAGACAACATGCTAGATTAGTAAACAACAATCCTGGGTCAGCCCAACATTATAGTAGAGAAAGTTTTGTAGCTTCGAGGAGTTAGTTCATATTATAACATCATGGAGCTATTTTCTTGAGAGATGAGGTGCCCAAGCTAAATATGTAATAAGTATAATTTTGTTTTAGTTTTCCATTATGTATCTACTAGAGTAATAAATTTTCTTAGAGGGGAGGCAAGAGGATAGTAAGATGCATATATTAGAGTGATTGTCTAGCTTTGTAGGAAGTGAGAAAGTATTTTAAGAGGAAAGGAGTTCGGAGAGTGAATTTGTAATGAGAGATTCGCATTGGGATGGGTTCAGCTGTAGGATATATTTAGGATCATTCTTCTTGATTGATACCTTTTTTTTCAAAATTTGCCTTATATTTTCTTTCTTAATAATGAAATAGAAATGCAATGTTCTATTCTTATTCTATGGCCAGCTAAACTTAAAGTTTTAGGTTAATAATGTGAAAACTAAATTAATTACTAATGTAGACTCTTGAGCTTAAAATTTTGAATTGTCAATTTTTAATATCTCTTGATCATCATTTAATCTATGCAATGGCACATGTAGTATTAAAACCTAGTATGATATATTTCCTTAACTGATGAATATTAAATTAACAAGTTTAAACTTTGGTATCCCTTGCATCTGAACAATTTCAAAATAGGAGATAGTGGATTTCATATCATTTATAATAAGTTTAAATTAAGAAATTTAGTTTCAATAAGGTCCCTTTTTCTTGTTGAAAAAGGTATCATTAGTTTCTTTTATCTAGTTTGTATTAGGTTGTCTTCTCTTTTATTTTAATGCAATTTCTGCATTTCTTCAAAAAAAAAAAAAAAAAGATGAATATTAAGATAATTAGGAGAATTTGAATGGAATACTTCCATACCTCGACAAAAAAATGTTTAGTAGTTTAAATTTTATGGAGATAGAAGGAAGGCCATAAAACGTTTTTTACATTCGTAGAAGGTAGATAGAGATATAATGATGCATATGCTCTAATTAAAAATGAATTTAGGAGAGCTTACTTAGGAAAGCTTAGGAGATTTCACTGTCATTACTTCAAAACACTTTGTTTATTGGAATCCACACTTTTCTTCTATAATTCTCATTCTAGATTTAACACAACAGTGAATTTTTTACATTGGATAATTTTTAAACTTGAAGTAGATGATACTAAAACAATTATGTGAAGTAGAACACTTCCTTATGCGATTGATAGTCTCACAAAAAAATTTTATTTCTTGATCGACGTGTGCTCTTACATTTTTGGTAGGGATTTCTATTAGAATAAACATAAGTAAAATTTTAAATATGGTTATTAAACCCTTTTTAACTGCCCAATGCACACCAAGAGGGGGGTGAATTGGTGTTTTAAAATTTTCTGTTTTAAAAATAACTCCCTTTAAAGAAAACTGAATATCAACCTTAAACTTCATCGAATAATATAGAAGCTATAGATATACAAAATTGAATTGCAATTTTTTTTTTTCATTTTGTAGAAAATACATATAAAATTGTTGAGATTATTCTCTTTTTATATATATATATTTCTAAAAATAACTATAATTAAACCGATAATGATTTCAACTGATACTTGTAATAATATAACATGCAATAAATTAAAATAGAAAGAAAATAATACGTGAATAGAAAAGTTAAGAATGGGCACACTAGATTTATAGTGGTATGACCAAAATGTGACCTGCGTTTAGTCCCAAGAGACGTCCTCTCTAGTTTTTGCTTTGAACATTTTTTGACTCTCTTTTTCCCCATAAAGCAAGGCATAGAAGCCCTTACAAATTCTTCCCCCAACTAGGTACAGGAGTTCCAAAATCCTTTCACCCTAATGGTGAGGAAGAGAGCCATAATCCTTTTCACCCGCTTAGTGAGGCGTAGTACCAATGATCTTCAGTCTTGAAGACTTTTCTTTAGAGCATCCCTTAAGATCAATGAAGACACATAGAGGAACTTAGGTAGATGTTTGTTAGGTGCAACCATGTGAAATCCGCTCTCACACTACTTATCCTTAAGACAAAAAGTTCTCCTATATCTCTCCAAACTCCAAGATCTCTCAAGGAGAAACAATCCCTCAAAGAACTCTCTCAAAGTTTCCCAACAACCAAATATAACTTAAAAGTATAATTGTAGAGCTTAAATATAAGGCTTTCAGAAACCCAAAATTTTTAAGTCAGTCATTTATGATCGCATAGTATAATAAGAGAATTGTACATTATGATTAGTTTAATATATTATGTGAGTACAATATGATAAAAATGCTATATATAATTTGTTTAAATGCTTAAACTTATCTTCCAATATTATATGAAGGTCGTATAGTACAACTATTTTAATTGAATAGTATTTTTATCCTATATTATCATTGGCAGTTAATTATCATCCTAGGAGCTAATCGGGTCATACTATATAAAGTGGGACATGATATAGTATGATCTCAAATATCAATTAATCTTGATTTGATTGCTTAATTATAGCATTATATTAGACAATATTTGATTAGATCATACAATATAATTGTAATCATATATTACGACTAGTTAAATTTTTAAGTTTTAAAATATTGCCTAATATATGGTTGTCATTGTGTTTGATTGAGACATTAAGGAACAAAAAAATACAAAATAATCAATAAAATTGAACTAACTAAAACATCAAGTACAACCAATAAATATTCTACTCACACTATAGACATTACCAAAAAGAGAATAATAAAAGTAACTAATAAAGTCAATAAACAACATAAACTATAAAAATAAGAGAGAAATAACACTAAAACATAATGCAAAACAATAGAAGTAGGAAGGTCTCTGATCAAGTTGTGGTGGTGGTTGCTAAAAGTATTAGTAAAAAGCATAAATTGATCATTGAATCAAGCTATATATTTTCCATACTATTATTGTAGCTACACATGTTGCAGCTATAGTTGGTCATGTTGGTACTTTAAGCACTCAAACTATGTAGTACACTTCAAACAATATGCATTTTACCACACCTCTATTGGTTAAAATACTTTACCATCATTTTGTAGAGCTAGGTCTAGTATTCAAGAGCTTATGCTATGCTAGAGCTACCAATTCCTGCTTTGGCTTGGGATCCTGCATATAACTACCATGGTGATGTCTATCACTATGATGTACATAAAGAAAGCTATTGGGGTAAAAGTTCCGGAGGTGATCAGGTGGTGAAGGATATTGTAGGTTATATTTGGATTCCAAGACATAGGCTATAAGATGTCCTTCATCTTGGTTATACTTATATTTACTGCTAGGATCTATAATACTTATTAGGTTTTTAATGTAACAAATAATTATGTTTGGTGCTATGAATTTAGTTTCTGTCATAATGAAATACATGGGAAGGGATAAAATGGGTGTGATGTTGACCTTATTGCCTACTTTAGGAATGATGGAGTTTCTAAGGATATATTTAATTATACATGTAGCTTGAATAAGGGGGCAAATGAAAGGAGTTTTACTTTTTAGCGTAGTATCTCTAAGGGTGTTGTTTGCTTGTGTATAGTCATTAGCAGGGGCCAAAGCTATGAAGTGAGATATTAGACTAATAGTAGAGAGGTGTAGGATTTGATCAAAATATTCTTAGGTTATTTCTAAAGGCGTCCTATATACAAAAGACTAAGAGCTTTGCCATCACTATTAACTCTTCGAATTGTAAAGAATTTTACAAGCAATTCATAGTTGAAAGGGAAAGCTAAGGTCAAAAGAAATCGTAGGGTGGGGCTAGTAAATATGATGAGTACTTGGAAGTTAAGAACTTCATGATTGCAAACTTTTGAGGGAGTAATACTAGAAACCTTATACCTTTGGTAGGCTTATTCATCTGTAGCTTCTTGAAATCTAGAATCTAACTGATATCGGGAGGAGTTTCCTATAAGATCTTTAACATGCTTACTTCTGATCATTAAGAAGAAGGAACTAAGAGTGTAAGAGTTAAGATTGAGAAGGATGATATATGATTTAAAAAACTTTAGTATTCTCTCATTAAATGGAAATATGGGATATCATATAGTATGAAATGGATCATATAGTACAATCAGAAGAAGATAAGTCATTTAGTCAAAAAGAATTGTCAAATAGTACATTAGGATAAGAATTACACTGGATGATCTCTATGAAGGAGATCTTCCCAAGGAGCCAGCCTATTTGATAATTGACTAATAGATCATATAATATGAAAAGATATTCATATAGTATAATAGAATATTAAATATTATAACGACCAAATTAATTTAATCTAATGGTCTATTCCACGTGTATCCTACAATATGAAATATGTATTCATACAATAAGAACTTTTATAATTGATTAAATTTGAGCAATTTGGCATATTGTGTTGTGCTGATTTAAGGATTTATTAAGATTATATAGTACGATGTAAATCGTATATTATAATTTTAGCAAATTTTATTTTTTGTGAGATGATCAAGGAAAAAAATAATTATGTAAATTTTATAAACAAACACTCATACAAAAGACCACAAGTAGAAGTAACCAAATACAAATAATAAAAACTAAAAACATTCACATAAAACACACAAATTATTTCCATAACGTTACCTCATTATCTTTAAGCATTGACATCAATGACACATAGTCTATTCAAGAGTGTACTGAAAATTTCATAACTAAGAGCTTTTATAAAAATACCTACAAGTTGTGTTTTAGTTGCTACATTGTGAAATATGTCTCCCATGGTTACATGATCTTTAACGAAATGGTGTCTAATATCAATATCCTTTGTACAAGAATGCTTTATTGGATTGTTTAACAAGTAAATTGCCTTAGTGTTATTATACATAATTGGTATGGTGCTTACAATAAACTCCAAGGTCAATTTTTTTTTTTGTTTTAGCCATAAGAATTGGGCAACATAGCTCCTTACTGCTATATAGTCTACTTTTGTAGTGGATAGGGCTTTAGAGTTTTATTTTCTACTAAACTAAGAAACTAAAAATTGGCCAATGAATTGATAAGTTTTAAAAGTGCTTTTCCTATCTATTATACACCCTGCAAAGTCTAAATTAGAATATGCTATGATGTTAAAGGTGATGTTATGTCTAGGATTATAGATTTCAATATTTGGGAGCACATAAGATACCCAAGAATTTACTCTATTGCAGTCTAATGCGATTCTTTTGGTTAGCTGGGAATTTTGCATATAAACATTCATTAAATATGTTATCGGGTCTGTTGACCTTACTTTTCACTAAACTTGGGTCAAGAGGGTCGATTTTGGTCAAATTGACCAAGCCAAACCATAAGACCCGTTCTAATGGGTTTAGTGAGCCAAACCAAATTTTTTGAGCCCAAACCTAGGTTTTGGGTCAACCAGGTTGACCAAGTCAACCTAAGTTGGCCAGGCTAGCCCAAGTCATTCTTATTTGAGTTTAGATCCATTTCAAATCCCCTTGAGCTCAATTCTTATTAATTCATGCTTGATTTACTATGTTAACCTTGTTAATAGTTGACTTGGTCAACTTGAACTTATTTTTGTCAAAATCAATCTATTTAGGTAAAATACTTGACACCCACATAGCATTTAAACACTCCCAAGTTTTCCCTTGACTCTCAACATGGACAAGAGAGCTTAGATCTCTCTTAATTAACCCTAGGAGGCATCTTGGTCGTCCATCCTAGGGTGAAGGCTATAAATAGAGGCCTGATGCCTTATTAGAGAGGATCATGAATGTTTTTTTTGCCTGAAGCCTCCCTAGACAGGATCATGAATGTTTTTTTTTGCCTGAAGCCTCCCTAGAGATTGTGATTATATCCTTGAGCTCCTCTTGGCTTCTTCTATCTATCCCAAGTAGAATCCTACTTGCCAAGGCCGTCGGTGGTGAACTTTCTAGTGAACCGAGCACTGAGGAAGTCCAAGGCTTAGATCTCAGAATCTTAAGATTTTTGAGCCACAATTTTTTTTTTTTAATTTTAGGGGAAACCCACAAAGGGGCCTACATGCTAGTTAAGGAAAAATTGTACACAGTTCTTAAGGGGATCTCAAGTTCGCTACTGCTCAAAGAGCTACAAAAATAAAGAAAAAAAAACCTAGGAGCTCGAGTTCCCCACTATAGAGCAGTACAAGAAACCCAAAGTACATTCTATGGTGCTTAAGAGAAAGCACCCAAGAAGAAGGAGCTAACAAAAAATAAAGAAAATGCTCCTTGCATCCAATCCCCATACCATCCTTACTATTCTCCATGCGTAAAATTACTTGCAAAAAAGGCTGATAGACAAAGAAAATATAGCAGTAATATGGCCTAAACAAAGTATAAGGATAGTCCAAAAGATTAATATGAAAAACATTAGTGTGATAGACAACAGGAACATAAGTAACCAGCTAACTAGTTGGTAATTCTCCTCAATAATAGTAAGATAGAGCAGGTACTCAAAAACCAATTGACTGAACAAAGAGAAACTATCAAAGTTAAGGAAACTAGCAGAGCCCACCACCATAATCAACCAAAAAGGATACAACCAATATAAGGCACCAATGCTCCCAACATATAAACCATACTAGGAAAGAAGAACCAATAAAAGAACCTCGGCCCAGGTCAAAAGTAGAAGATCTAGGTACCACAAGAGGAACCAAACTAAGGTGTTCAACAAACTGGAACTGAACAAAAAAACCTGCACCCTTGTAAACCGCCAGGCAGAAAAAAAACAAGGAATAAAAGAACCCCTATAACAGCTTATCCACCACCTTCCAAACAACCTAGAAGTCAAACAGATAGCAACATTATAAATAGAAAGAAGGAAACAAACCAAAAAAAGGCCACCGAATATACCTCAGCCAAAACTCAAAGCAGCAAAACAACAAAAAGAACAAAAACCAACCCCAACATACAGGAAGAGAATAAAGACATCAACAGAATACCCAAGTAATAGAAAATACCAAGCATGACCCGAGAGGTAAACTGAACACTCGTAAGGAACGAATCGGAACACAGCAGTAAAGGAAAACCCCATAGCCGCCAAAATGGAGCAGAATCATAAAAACTATTGCTTAACATAAGATAAACCAATTTGGTCCAATCTTAAGAGGACTTTAAGACAAAATGACAGCTAAGAAATAGAAAACTCCGTCATACCGTTATAATCACAACCCAAATTGCAAATAGATAGAGCACACGCATTCCCTTCTTCCAAAATGATAGAAAAGGAGCAGTTTAGAGTGTTCAAGATATCCCTAATGTCCCTTCGAATGAAAAATAATGAAGAAGAACAATTCCTATTCTCCTTTTCATGAATAAAATTGTAGTCAAAATAAGAACCCACTCTAGCACAACATTAATATGATAAAAGTTAGCACAGAGATTTTAGCCATGAAGCATGGCATATGATATAGAAAAGTTATCATCACCATTAGCAATAGGACTAGCAAAACCCAACATATTGGTGCCATTATGATCTCTAATGACACCACCACAGCCAACAATAGTGCCTAATCTAGCACTAGCTACATTCAACTTAAAAGAATTAGTATGAGGCTTAATCCAAGTAATGCACCTCGTCACCTTATGAAAAATATCCACCTCCAAGTTAATGCCAAAGGTAGAGGAAGTAAATAAAAAGTTTTTCAAATTCTTAACAGAGAATAAATTAGCAGAGTAAAGGGTAGCCACTTTATCCTTAATTTTATGGATATATCTCTGGTAATTCATAACAACCCCATTGAAACGAGAATCATTTCTCTCTAACCAAATAAACCAAAGGATAAGAGAGGGAATAACATTTTTGACATGGCCTTTAGACTTAACAAACCAACAAATAAGAAAATAGTAAATAGAAATACTCACAGTAAAAAAGTTGAGATGAAAAATGTCCTCAAAATATGTCCAAGCTTTAACATCAACGGGACCAGAGATGAAAACATGATGCATATTGTCAACATGGTAACAACATTGGCATTTAGAACGAAGGATAAAACCTCTTCCCCTCAAATTCTCATCTGTAGAAATAAGTTTATGTAAAATTCTTTGAATAAAAATAAAAACTATAGAGCAAAAGTTTTTATGCTAAATCATTTTAAAAAGCTTAGAAGACCCATTTTTAGCTCTAAAGGAATGCCAAGCATCTTTTACTCTAAAGAACCCATATTTAGTGAAAGTACATAGCAACACATCCTTGGGTTAATGTTTAGAGGATATTTAAAAGAAGCTAAATAATAAAGTTAGGGAGAGCAGCACAAAGTTTCTCCAAAACCCAACCATTATTAGAAAAGAAAAAATTAACCTTCACATTAGTAATGAAAAAAGAGTTCAATAAAGAGTCAATTGACTGGCCAGTCAGCCAACGATCTTTCTAGAAGTAAATATTGCCATTACCAAGACCCCCCACAATAGAAGGCTCAACATTCCATTTAACAGAGCAGAGCTGCTGCCAAACTTTAGAGTGACCTTTACTAAAATAACACATGGTGGGATGTCTCCCCCCACAATACATGGCCATCATAAAATTGGCCCAAAGACTCACATTGGCCCTAAGGTTGTACCAAAGTTTGTAAGAAGAAGTGGAAGCAAAATCAAACATAGTCTTACACCCTAAAACCCGTTCTTGTAAAGTCCCACAACATTTACAACAAGATGACTAATAAATCTTATAATTGTTCCCAGAATATTTCAAAAAAAAAGTTATTAAAAATTTTATCAATTCTATAAAACAAAGTTTTAGTAGGAAGAAGAGTTTAAACTATAAACTGAAATAGAGCAAAGAACACTTTTAATAAGAATAAGGCGGACACCAAAGCTTTAGAAATTAGAATCCCAAAAGGATAGTTTGTTCTACACCATAGAAATTAAATCATCAAAAAGAAAATAGACTTCTTTCTGCCCTTATAAAGAGGAATACCCAAATACTTTAAAGGCAGAAAACCTTGAGTAAAGCTAGTAAGTTTCTTAATAGCCACAACACAATCAGAAGGGACATTCTTTGCAGCAATAAAAGAGCACTTATGCTTATTAAAAGCCAAACCAATAACCGATTCAAATAGGTCAAAGAAACTCATAATTTTATCAATCCTATTCATTGAAGCATTCTAAAATATAATGAAGTTGTCAGCAAAACATAAATGAGAGGCTTTAAAGCCACCTAAAGTTTTGAAATAGAGATTAGGATATTTATAAAAAAAAATCAATAAGGCCCCTAGAGAGGTAATCCACAGCAATAATAAAGAGCGTAGGGGAAATGGGATCCCCTTATCTAAGCCCATGAGAAGCCATAAAAAAACCATGGCTCTTACTATTCACAATGATGGAGTAAAAAGGGCTTTCATTACAAGTCTTGATGAGGTTGATGAAGTTATAATCAAAACTAAATAAACTCAAGAAATTATAAATAAAGTTCCAGTTAACATTATCATAAGCCTTAGAAATATCTAGTTTCATAATCATATTACCACCTCTAACCTTGACATCCAAATCTTGACAAAATTCTTGTACCAACAGGATATTGTCAGCAATGGCATGACCTTTAAAAAAGCCCATTTGAAAAGGAGAAATAAGCTTAGGAAATAAAATAGTTAAACAATTCATCAAAACTTTAGAAAGAAGTTTATAAAAAATAGTACATAAATAAATAGGTGTAAAGTCATTCCAGGAATTCATAGCATTGTTCTTTGGAATAAGCACGATAGAAGTAGAACAAAAAAACTTCAGAATAGGATTACCATTTAAAAAATTAGTGATCGAAGAGAAAATACCCTTATAAATAATAGGCCACATTTTTTGAAAGAACTTAGTAGTGAAACAATCCAGACTAGCCTTAGAATCAGCATTCATACCAAATAAAGTATCTTTAACCTCCTCAAGAGAAAGAGATTTAGATAAGCCACTATTATCCTCTTGAGAAATAATATTAGGAATAATGGATGGATTGGTAATAATAGATGGAGTAAAGGTTTTATTAAGATGGTTTTGAAAGTGATTAACAACCAAATTAGCAATTTCAATAATATCCTAAAAAATAGTGCCATCCTCATAAGAAATTTTATGAATGCAATTAATAGCCCATTTCTTGTTAAGCAAAGTGTGAAAATATTTAGTATTGTTATCACCTTCTACCAGATGCTTGATAGTTGCTTTCTACTTTCAAAAAGTTTCTTCCTGAGCTTGAAGATTACAAAGTTTAGCTTTAGCCTCTTTTAAAAGATAGAGATTAGAGTCAAAGGGATCCAACTGACAAAGATCCTTAGTAGAGTTTAAAACATTATGATTCCACCAGTTCAAAACTTGCATAAGCATTTTTAGTTTAAGCTAAAGTCTATTCATGGAAGAAATAAAATCATTCAAAAAAGGAGAGGCTTGCCAATTATTCTAAATCTTATCAAGAAATGAATCATGAAGAAACCACATGTTTTGAAATTTAAATTTAGAAGTGAGACCCCTAGTTCTTTACTTAATTTTGATAAGAAGAGGAGAGTGATCAGAGAGGGCGAGGCTAAGGTGGTAAACCTTAGTCAACTCAAAAGAATTAAGCCATGTATTTCTGAATAAAACTCTATTAAGCATTTGCCACAAATGCCCACGATGCCAAGTAAAATTGTTGCAAGAAAAAAAAATATCAACAAGGTTATAATCCATAATCGTATCATTGAAATACTCCATCGACTGATAGATAGGAATAGAACCCCCTATAAGCTCAGTTGGGTTTGTAATAGTGTTAAAATCACCACCAGCAAGCCAATGAAGGTTGCAAATACTATAAAATTGAATGATTTGATCCCATAAAATCCTTCTAATCTAGTATAATGAGAAGAAGCAACATAAACAAATGAAGCACAACATTGGAAATTAGAACTCTCAATATTTCAATGCAATACTTGGGTAAAATCCCCAATGATATCAATTTTAACATAATCTTTCTAGAAAACCTAAATTTTATTAGCAACATTTGACTTAGCATGTTTAAAACCCAAAAATTTAGCAGTACCAAGTAATTTATCAACAAAAATAAGAGGCTCAAGCAAAACAATAATAGACACATTACGAATATGGCATAAACTTACCTTAGATAAAGGGAAACCAAAACCCTAGACATTCCAAATAATGATGTTAAACATTAAAAATAAAATTAATGAGAAGTATGTGAATGTGTGCTCCTAGGGGACTGTAAGAAAACATTTTTTGGATTTCTACCTCTCTTACCACGACCCTTGGAGAAACTTAAATCATGATCTTCTCTAGCATAGCATTTAACCCAAATATCCACTTATGTATCAATTAAAGCATCACAAAGATAATGATCAGGTAAAGGAAGCTTACTGTCATTTAAATAATCTTAAGGCCCCTTAGAAAGAGGAAGCTCACCTTCCACATAGAAAACACCATCTTCCAAAGTTGACGCATTCCTCTCAAAGCCTCCACATAATTCCTTCACACTCTCGATTTGGACATTAGGAAGGTTCTCTTATTGAGATAAATCTTCCTTCATCAATAAAGGCTCATCTCTTTCAGTAATTAGATCATTAACCTGCTTATTCACAATCATAGATTGAAGAGGATTAGGAAAGTTAGTATTAACATCAGTAACAACCATTTGAGATAAAGCTTATTGTGAGTCACAAGGATTAGATGAGGAAGATAGATTAGGTATGCCATTAGAGTTATTAGGTAACATTTGTTTCTCCCCCACAGACAAAACATATATAGTATCCATAATTGGTTCCATAGTTTGAACACTAAGGAAATCACCTCCAATAGAGGAGAGAGGGCGGAGGGGG
>NW_021320147.1:999092-1010391 GCF_001605985.2 Dendrobium catenatum
CAAGGGGGAAAAGTTAATGAAAAGTATTCTCATTATGGATCACTTAAACAACATGCTAGATCAGTAAACAACCACACTGGGTCAGCCCAACATTATAGTAGAGAAAGTTTTCTAGCTTCGAGGAGTTAGTTCATATTATAACATCATGGAGCTATTTTCTTGAGAGTTAAGGTGCCTAAACTAATTATGTAGTATGTATAATTTAGTTTTAGTTTTCCTTTATGTATCTACTAGAGTAATAAATAGTTTTCTTAGAGGAGAGGCAAGAGGATAGTAAGATGCATATATTAGAGTGACTGGCTAGCAGTGTAGGAAGTGAGAAAGTATTTGAAGAGGAAAGGAGTTCGGAAAGTGAAGTTGTAATGAGAGATTCACATTGGAATGGGTTCAGCTGTAGGATAAATTTAGGATCAGTCTTCCTGATTGATACCTTTTTTCTATTTTTTCCTTATACTTTCTTTATTAATAATGAAATGGAAAATGCAATGTTATATTCTTATTCTATGGCCAGCTAAACTTAAAGTCTTAGGCTAATAATGTGAAAACTAAATTAATTACTAATGTAGACTCTTGAGCTTAAAATTTTGAATTGTCAATTTTTAATATCTCTTGATCATCATTTAATCTATGCAATGGCACATGTAGTATTAAAACCTAGCATGATATATTTCCTTAACAGATGAATATTAAGATAATTAGGAGAATTTGAATGGAATACTTGCATACCTCGACAAAAAATGTTTAGTAGTTTAAATTTTATGGAGATAGAAGGAAGGCCATAAAACTTTTTTTATATTCGTAGAAGTTAGATAGAGATATAATGATGCATATGCTCTAATTAAAAACTAATTTAGGAGAGTTTACTTAGGAAAGCTTAGGAGATTTCACTATCATTAGTTCAAAACACTTTGTTTATTGGAATCCACACTTTTCTTCTATAATTCTCATTCTAGATTTAACACAACCACGAATTTGTTACATTGGATAATTTTTTTAACTTGAAGTAGATGATACTAGAACAATTGCGTTAAGTAGAACACTTCCTTATGCGATTGACACTCTCACAAAAAACTTTTATTTTCTTATCGACGTGTGCTCTTACATTTTTAGTAGGGATTTATATTGGAATAAACATTAGTAAAATTTTAAATATGGTTAGTAAACCCTTTTTAACTGCCCAATGCACACCAAGAGGGGGGTGAATTGGTGTTTTAAAATTTTCTGTTTTAAAAATCACTCCCTTTAAAGAAAACTTAATATCAACCATAAACTTCATCTAATAATACGGAAGCTATAGATATACAAAATTGAATTGCAAATATTTTTTTTTTCATTTTGTAGAAAAGACACATATAAAACTGTTGAGATTATTCTCTTTTGAATTTTTTTTTATATTTCAAAAAAAAAACTATATTTAAACTCATAATGATTTCAACTGATATTTGTAATAATATAACATGCAATAAATTAAAATGCAAAGAAAAGAATATGTGAACAGAAAAGTTAAGAATGGACACCTAGATTTATAGTGGTATGACCAAAATGTGACCTACATTTAGTCTCAAGATACCTCCTCTCTAGTTATTGCTTTGATCATTTTTTGACTCATCTTTTTCCCCATAAAGCAAGGCATAGAAGCCCTTACAAATTCTTCCCCAACTAGGTATAGGAGTACCAAAATCCTTTCACCCTAATGGTGAGGAAGAGAGCCATAATCCTTTTCACCAGCTTAGTGAGGCAGAGTCCCAATGATCTTCGGTCTTGAAGACTTTTCTTTAGTGCATCCCTTAAGATCAATGAAGACACATAGAGGAACTTAGGTAGAAGTTTGTTAGGTGCAACCATCTGAAATCCGCTCTCACACTACTTATCCTTAAGATAAAAAATTATCATATATCTCTCCAAACTACAAGATCACTGAAGGAGAAATAATCCCTCAAAGAACTCTCTCAAAGTTTCCCAACTACCAAATATAACTTAAAAGTCTAATAATAGAGCTTAAATATAAGGCTTTCAAAAACCCAAAATTTTTAAGTGAGTCATTTATGATTGCATAGTACAATAGGAGAATTGTACATTATGATTAGTTTAATATATTATGTGAGTACAATATGATAAAAATGTTATACATAATTTGTTTAAGTGCTTAAACTTATCTTCCAATATTATATCTAGGTCGTATAGTAAAATTATTTTAAATGAATAGTATTTTTATCCCATATTATCATTGACAGTTAATTATCATCCAAGGAGCTAATCGGGTAATACTATATAAAGTGGGACATGATATAGTATGATCTCAAATATCAATTAATCTTGATTTGATTGCTTAATTATAGGATTATATTAGACAATATTTAATTAGACATACAAATTAATTGTAATCATATATTACGACTAGTTAAATTTTTAAGTTTTAAAATATTGCCTAATATATGGTTGTCATCATGTTTGATTGAGACATTAAGGAATAAAAAAAATACAAAATAATCAATAAAATTGAACTAACTAAAACATAAAGTACAACCAATAAATATTTTACTCCCACTATAGACATTACCAAAAAGAGAATAATAAAAGTAACTAATAAAGTCAATAAACAATATAAACTATAAAAATAAGAGAAAAGAACACTAAAAAATAATGCAAAACAGTAGAAGTAGGAAGGTCTCTAATCAAGTTGTGGTGGTGGTTGCTAAAAGTATTAGTAAAAAGCATAAATTGATCATTTAACCAAGCTATATATTTTCCATACTATTATTGTAGCTGCATGTGTTGCTGCTATAGTTGGTGATGTTGGTACTTTAAGCACTCAAACTATGTAGTACACTTCACACAATATGCATTTTACCACACCTCTATTGGTTAAAATACTCTTCCATAATTTTGTAAAGCTAGGACTAGTATTCAAGAGCTTATGCTGGTGCTAGAGCTACCAATTCCTCCTTTGGCTTGGGATCCCGCATATAACTACCATGGTGATGTCTATCACTATGATGTACATAAAGAAAGCTATTGGAGTAAAAGTGTCAGAGGTGAGCAGGTGGTGAAGATATTGTAGGTTATATTTGGATTCCAAGACATAGGCTATAAGATTTCCTTCATCTTGGTTATACTTGTATTTACTGCTAGGATCTATAATACTTATTAGGTTTTTAATGAAACAAATAATTATGTTTGGTGCATTGAATTTAGTTTCTGTCATAATGAAATACATGGAAAGGGATAAAATGGGTGTGATGTTTAACTTATTTCCTACTTTAGGAATGATGAAGCTTCTAAGGATATATTTAATTATACATGTATCTTGAATAAGGGTGCAAATGAAAGGAGTGTTACTTTTTAGCAGAGTATCTCTAAGGGTGATGTTTGCTTGTGTATAGTCATTAGCAGGGGCCAAAGCTATGAAGTGAGCTATTAGAGAAATAGTAGAGAGGCGTAGGATTTGATCAAAATATTCTTAGGTTATTTCTAAAGGCGTCCTATATCAAAAGACTAAGAGCTTTTCCATCACTATTAACTCTTCGAATTGTAAAGAATTTGACAAGCAATTCATAGTTGAAAGGGAAAGCTAAGGTCAAAAGAAATCTTTGTGGGGCCTGTATATATGATGAGTACTTGGAAGTTAAGAACTTCATGATTGCTAACTTTTGAGGGAGTAATACTAGAAACCTTATACCTTTGGTAGGCTTCTTCATCTGTAGATTCTTGAAATCTAGAATCTAACTGATATCGGGAAAAGTTTCCTATAAGATCATTAGCATGCTTACTTCTGATCATTAAGAAGAAGGAACTAAGAGTGTAAGAGTTAAGATTGAGAAGGATGATATGTGATTTAAAAAACTTGAGTTTTCTCTCATTAAATGGAAATCAAGGATATCGTATATAATGAAATGGATCATACAGTATAATCAGAAGAAGATAATTCATCTAGTCAAAAAGTATTGTCAAATAGTACAGTAGGATAAGAATTACACTAGATGATCTCTATGAAGGAGATCTTCCCAAGGAGCCAGCCTGTATTATAATTGACAAATAGATCATATAGTATGAAAAGATATTCATATAGTATAATAGATTATTAAATATTATAAAGACCAAATTAATTTCATCTAATGGTCTATTCCATGTGTATACTACAATATGAAATATGTATTCATGCAATAAGAACTTTTATAATTGATTAAACTTGAGTAATTTGGCATGTTGTGTGGTGCTGATTTAAGGATTTATTAAGATTATATAGTAAGATGTAAATCGTATAGTATAATTTTAGCAAATTTTATTTTTTGTCAGATGATCAAGGAAAAAATAATTATGTAAATTTTATAAACAAACACACATACAAAAAACCACAAGTAGAAGTAACCAAATACAAATAATAAAAACTAAAAACATTTCACATAAACCACACAAATTATTTCCATAACGTTACCTCATTATCATTAAGCACTGACATCAATGACACCTAGTCTATTCAAAAGTGTACTGAAAATTTCATAACGAAGAGCTTTTATAAAAAAATACCTACAAGTTGTGTTTTAGTTGCTACATTGTGAAATTATGTTGCCCATGGATACATGATCTCTAATGAAATGGTGTCTATTATCGATATCCTTTGTACAAGAATGCTTTATTGGATTGTTTAACATGTAAATTGCCTTAGTGTTATTATACATGATTGGTATGGTGCTTACAAAAAACTCCAAGGTCAAAATTTTTTTGTTTAAGCATTAAGAATTAGGCAACATAGCTCCTTACTGCTATATAGTCTACTTTAGTAGTGGACAGGGCTATAGAGTTTTATTTTCTACTAAACTAAGAAACTAAGGATTGGCCAATGAATTGATAGGTTTTAGAAGTGTTTTTCCTATCTATTCTACACCCTGCAAAGTCTGAATCAGAATATCCTATGATGTTAAGGGTGATATTATGTCTAGGATTATAGATTTCAATATTTTGGGCGCATATAAGATACCCAAGAATTTACTTTATTGCAGTCTAATGCGATTCTTTTGGTTAGCTGGGAATTTTGCATATAAACATTCATTACATATTTTATCGGGTCTATTGACCTTACTTTTCACTAAACTTGAGTCAAGAGGGTCGACTTGGTCAAATTGAGCAAGCCAAACCATAGGACCAATTCTAATGGGTTCAGTGAGCCAAACCAAATTTTTTTAGCCCAAACCTTGGTTATGGGTCAACCAGGTTGACAAGTCAACCTAAGTTGGCTAGGCTAGTCCAAGTCATTCTTATTTGAGTTTAGATCCATTTCAAATCCCCTTGAGCTCAATTCTTATTAATTCATGCTTGATTTACCATGTTAACCTAGTTAATAGTTGACTTGGTCAACTTGAACTTATTTTTATCAAAATCGATCTATTTAGGTAAAATACTAGACCCACATAGAATTTAAACACTCCCAAGTCTTCCCTTGACTCTCAACATGGACAAGAGTGCTTAGATCTCTCTTAATTAACCCTAGGAGGCATCTTGGCCATCCATCCTAGGGTGAAGGCTATAAATAGAGGCCTGATGCCTTATTAGAGGGGATCCTGAATGTTTTTTTGCTTGAAGCCTCCCTAGAGATTGTGATTATATCTTTGAGCTCCTCTTGGCTTCCTCTATCTATCCCAAGTAGAATCCTACTTGCCATGGCTGTCGGTGGTGAACTTTCTAGTGAACCGAGCACTGAGGAAGTCCAAGGCATAGATCTCACAATCTTAAGCTTTTTGAGCCACATTTTTTTTTAATTTTAGGGGAAACCCACAAAGGGGCCTACGTGTTAGTTAAGGAAAAAATTTACACAGTCCTTAAGGGTATCTCAAGTTTGCTACTGCTCAAAGAGCTACAAAATAAAAGAAAAATAAAACCTAAGAGATCGAGTTCCCCACTATAGAGCAATACAAGAAACCCAAAGTACATTCTATGGTGCTTAAGACAAAGCACCCAAGAAGAAGGAGCTAACAAAAAAATAAACAAAATGCTCCTTGCAACCAATTCCCATACCATCCATACCGTTCTCCATGCAAAAAATTACCTGCAAAAAAGGCTAATAGACAAAGAAAATATAGCTGTAATATGGCCTAAACAAAGTATAAGGATAGTCCAAAAGAATATTTTCTAAATAATTTTGAGATATTTAATTATTAAGTATTTAATTAATATTTAAATAAATATTGAAATGAATAATTTCTAAATTTTAAAACTTCCTTTTAAAATATATTAAATAATTAGTGAAAGTTTTCAAAATATTTTATTTTGAATTCTAAATTAATTTAAAGTATTTTTTTAAATATCTTAACTAATTTCAAATCTTTGGTTATTTTAATTATTTATTTAATATTTAATACAAATATTAATTATATATTTAAAAAAATTGAATCCATGGGGGATGATTAGTGTATAATCATAATTGTGATTATTCACTAATTCACTCTTTAAACTCCTTTTTAATTTTTTTCTTTGCATGTTTAGGTTGCACTCGCACTTAGCCTAGGTTTCTCCTAGTTCTAAGGACATGGCTTGTAATTGTGTGTTGCATTTTCCTATGTTACCTAATGGTTAGTCATGACATCTAATGAACTCATTCAACCTAGTGACATCTTAAGGATAATAACTAAGGAATCCTCTAGAGAACTTAGAGAAATTTTAGAGATTAGTATACATCTCCAAATGACATGAAACATAAACCATTTAAACTTAGTGACCTCTCAGACCACTAAAAAACTTTCTTTAAATTTTTATGACCCTTTAAGTTACTTAATTAATTAACCATAATTTACCTCTTTAAATAAACCTTAATTTTTTTTAAAAAAATTCTAATAAATCCAAATTATACTCAAAAATTAAAAATAATATATCAAGATCTTCAAAATTTACTTCTTAATCCAATAAAATTAAATGCTTCTTAATTGGACCTTAATTCAAACATTAATTTAATTTTTATTAAAAATCACCCTTTAATAAAATTAATTAATAAAAAGTTAACTTTGGATCTTTTTGACTTAGTGGATAGGATAACCTCGGGCATTCTGAAATTCACTAATTCAACATAAATTTTAGAGAATGTTATTCTAAGAATTAATATTGACCAACCAATGAAATTAATTAAATTTTACCTCAAGACACTAATAATTAAACATTAATTATAATCTCCATTAACCTTCAAAAAATTCAGATAAAAAACAACTTAAATAAAACATCCCTATATTGGGCTTATCTAAAAAATTGCATGGCCTATTACATACAGTTAGATGCTATTTTCTAGGGCACAACTTCTAGTTCTAGGCTAGGCCTTTGTTATTTTTTTTTTCTTTTATTTCTATTGATGTGATGAGGAGAGTTGTATATTGCTCAGTTTCTATTTGATCTACTGCTTTATGTCATGTCTTATGTTGTATGTTTGTAATGATTATTATTTTTATTATTACTTTTACTTATGATTGTGATAGGAAATATATTACTCGTAGGTTAAGATTGCTTTAGATATTGAAGATGTTTTTTTTTTTCTATAGCTGGCCTTGCTTATAGAGGGTTTAAGAAAAGGGGGGTTGAGAATGATAATATGTTTTTTAACTAATAAGATTTTTTGCAGTGGCATCAGAAATCTCAACCACCCTTTCATAATAAAAAGCATAACCAAGCTTATAAGTTGCCCAAATTTGAGCAAAAATGATTATTTTGTGTTGATATGTGGATGTAATTTATATATAAATATCTTAATAATGTGCATGCATATTGAGTCATTCTTTTTCAAATGCAATTTAATATCGAGTTATGAACATTTTAAAAAATGAGCCATTTTAAATATAAGGAGTGAAAAGAGAAAAAAAACCCTTCATAAGGAATTTCTTTTAATTTGGGCATCCCACTAGAGGAGGTTCCTTGAGAATACAAAATAATGAATGCCTAAAGGATTGAAGATCAGAAGACTAAAAAGAAAAAAAAAATGCCTTATTTTAAAAATGTGTGTCTTTTATTTGTTTAGAATATGGGTTGTTGTTTGTAGAGTCCATCTACCATTACACTTCTGTACTGTATGGTGTATAAGTAGCACTTGCCACATGGAATTTGCTCATTTTTTTACTCAATTTATTTATTGTGATTTGATTTATTTACTTTGATTATGCAGTAGAAATTACTTATTTTTTTAGATTTCTTTCTTGCATGTGTTTGTGCCTGATTTTGCTAGGCTCTTTAGGATTAAATTTTTTTTCTACTCATAATTAAATTTAAAATTTTCAAAAAGTAAATAACATAGAAAGATAAATGATGTAGAGAATATGTCAGAACAATTTTGGGGTTGCAAGCATATTCCTAGATTACTCCTTTTCCTTATTTAGATACTTTCCTGCCTGTAGGTAGAGTTCAGAAAATCTAATCTATGAGGATGAGGTACTAAACATGGGGAAGCCTTGTCTTCTAAAAAAACTTATTTTTAGTCACTTTTAAAATTTTAAGCATATTTAATTTATAGACTTTTAATTAGTATGCATTTAAAAATTTAGTCAAAAAGCATAATATTGTTCATAAGTATAATACAACTTAGGAATTTCTCTAGATATCAGTTTAATTTCCAAAGACACAGCCACCCACCCATCTTTCACAAGGATCGACAGCATTGATTTTATACGACTAGGTCATTAGCAAGATTTCTTTTTGAACTATGATGAAAGTCCAAAATGAATTAGCTAGGATACAGGTATTAGTATTATATATAGAATACTAAACCCATTTTAGATTTGAGGTTCAAGGCTACTGCTATTGGCATCCCATTGTATGCATTATCAGTTGGTAAGTCTTTTATCCTTTAGAGGCTATAAATCCCACCTATCTGCATCACATGGATGATGCCATCTCAATCCTTCTTTCTTATATGCCAATAGTGCAGTGTTGTATTTCTCCAATTTATTTTCCTACCTTATCCCTTATGGATGATTATATGAACTGTGTATGTTGACCAAGCCAAGTTGAGCCTTTCCTTTCCTCAGAATAGGAATCTCCTAGACTACTTCTTATGTACAATCCCATATGAGAAATTAATGTACAATCCTTAATCGAGAGTCTTCTTAGGTCCCAACTTAAGATGTAATTAACTACGGGGGCTTGTACCCATGGGAAACTAAATCCCACACCAAATAAACCTCACTCAAGATGATGTATCAGATGGGGGGAAATCTCGTAATTGTGATCAGGCTAAACATATCATTACATGTCTAGATGCATAGGTCAAAGCTAATATCCTTAATGGTTAATCGTATGTATGTTCTCATCTGCCTTCCCATTGGTCAGCTTGTAAAGAGTGCAAAGGCCTATGACCATTTTGTCTAACGGGATAGTGTGATCGTACCCTATGCATTTGTCCTCACATAGCGGTGTCCTTTTAGAGGCCCATAGGGCCTACTAGTGAGAAAATAAAAAGTAATCCTATTATTTCCTTATAATTTTTATCATTAATTTTCTATCTACAACCTTATAAGGCTGGATAGTTGAGCTCAAGGGTGTATTTATACTTTTTGAACCTTTCTTATAATATTTTTTTTCATTATCTTTTTAATATACATAGTTTAGCTCAGAAATATTATTGCAAATCTAGATCCAAGTACTATGATTTTGATGATAACAAAACATTCTTATTTCTTTACCATTACTCTTATTGCATATCTTTTTGCTTGCCATGCATACTAGCTTTTCAGGTCCACAATATCACTTGTAAGCAAATCTGCTAAAGATCAGTTAGACTAGGGTTGAGTAAGTTTTCTTGAGTGAGGTTCATTTATACTAGTGAACTTCAAATTCAATGTACCTTTTTACTTTTCTTGAGTCAAGTAATATACTAGTGAACACCAAGCTAAGTAGCCTTGCAAACACACACTCATGGGAAGAAATTTGGTGAGTTAGATAATTCTCTATCTTTTTACCTAATCGTACATAATGATTTTAGATCATACTGGATGATTAGTTAAAAATAGAAATACTAATTAGGGCATCCAAAAGTTTAGAGTGATTAAATTAATCATACTAGATAATCCCTATCATCAAGGATGATCAATTTAGATCATTAAAATAGCTGCCAAACATAATTTAAAAAATGTTTTAATTCTCAAATTTTATACTAATTATACTGGAAGATGTTAATCATCTTGGAAGATTCAGGACAATCATTCCTAAATTAAACCCATAATTACGAGAATAATTATGGTAAAAAATAATTTGATACGATCATATAATATAATCAGCAATGATTATCCTGGATGATAGAGAACATTTTTGTATGATAAGGGATCGCCAGCTATCATACTAGATGAATACCATTATTTTTCAACTAATTGTCCAAAATGATGTACCCCTATTATACTAGACTATAAAGAAGTGCATGGGATGATAAGGCACCGCCAGGTATAATACTAGATGAATTTCAATACTTTAATACTAATCATCTAGGATGATACTTATATCGTACTAGATGATTTTCCTACTTCTCTTGAAGTAATCATACAAAGCAATTCCATTCATCTTGGCTGAAAGGGATATGTTGTACCAATCATACAGGACGATCCTTCTATCATTCTGGATGATTAGTTGCACAAAATTAAAAATAGGGCTTCTTTTGGAGGCTCTTTATTTAAACTCTCTAATTATCTTTTGAAATAAATTTTTCTGTGGAGTTGATCCACGAGGAATCTTAGAGTAGGAAGAGGGAGATCTTAAGAGAGAGATACCATTGTCAGGGGAGTTTATTTGGGAATTACAAAGGTTTCTCCAAGTAAGGTGTTCGTCATATTTTTGGAGTTGCTCAACTGGTTCCTTGGCTGCTCTAGGGAGATCATCTTCAGCATTAGATCCAAGTTCTCTGCATACTCTAGGAGGGAGTAAGAGGATTCCTAGGTTCCATGCCTTTACTAGGTGGGTGAAAAAGGATCCAAGGTTCTCTGCCACACTGTGTCAGTGGAAAGATTTTATTAGGGCTTCTTTGCCTTAATGTGGGAGAAAATGGATAGTCAATTTAGTTTAGTGCAATACTTGGAGAAGGAGTCTCCAAGGAGTGGACGTTGGTAAGATTTGATCAAACCGAAATAAAATTTTGTGTGTTCTTTTTTATTACCTTTAACACTTTTCATTTTTGCACATTTATATGATTTGATTTATGATTAAAATATCTGATTGTAATTTTATTATATAAACTGTTTTTCTTCTGCATCTAAAGTTATTGTTTTATTTTATAATATTTAAAAAGATGAAAAAGATTATCTTTTTTTTTTAGTTTTTTTAAAACTACTAATTAACCCCCCCC
>NW_021320147.1:1010424-1018389 GCF_001605985.2 Dendrobium catenatum
TTGATTAGCCTCAGGCTAGTTATTTAGGGTTTAACACCCTCATGAATATTTAAGTGGTATCAGAGTGGGATTCTTAAAATCCAATTTTAGAAAACTTTGAATTTTGATCCATGGATAACTATGGAAATAAAAATACTGCAGAAGGATATTTAATTACAAGACCACATCTCTTTGATAATATACATTTTGATTTTTAGAAAACTTAAAAGTCCACCTTTTTACAATCAATTGATTATCGCATGTGGATACTAATTAAGAAAGTTTATGCTGCATATTTTAAACTTGTTAATGGCATAAAAATTGAAGTTTGTTTTTTTTAATGGACTATTTAAGATAGAGATTTAACACAACTGAATGCTAAGAGTTTAACCAATTTTTTCTATGCCTTAAAATTTGAAGACTATATGCATGTTTAAACTTATTCCATGGAAAAAGATATTTGGTATAGATTATGCATAATATATGATGGTACAAATGATGTTAAACAATCTTGAATAAATATTCTCCTGCATGATTATGAACTTTTCTACATCAAACCTAGTGAATCTATTTCTGAAATGTATAATAAGTTTATATAAATTATTACATCCCTTCATGCCTTAGGAAGAGAACTAACAAACTTTGAAAAAGTTAACAAAACTCTAAGTTGTTTACCTTCTTCCTTTGATGCAAAAATTATTTCCATTATTGAATCGAAGGATTTGAAAATTTATTCAATCAATAACATACTTTGATCACTCATTGCTTATGAGTAAGGAGTGAACCAAAAATAGTTTGATGTTGGTGAGAAGAAAAAGGAGAAAAATGTAGCCTTAAAGGTTAATGAATTTGAGATAGTTGCTACTTAGTTCTTGCCTGTTTTGTATTCTTGTAACTTATATGTTTTTAATGATTCTAAATATTATTTATTTGATTACTATTTCTCCTAACATATATTTGGAAGAATTGTTTTGCTCTTGTGTGTACTAATATTCAGGAAAATTGTACTCCGGATTGTCAAATACTTCAAAACAATATCAGTTTTGAGTTTATTATAATTGAAGTCTGTAATTTTTCATTTTATTGACTATGAGAGAGTGTGACTATAATTGTGTAACTTAGCACACTCACACACATCGAGGAAGAGTTTAAAATTCATATTTTTTAAACTGATTATACTATAAGATATCTGATCATACGGGATGATGTGGTCAGTTATTTTCCCCGATGAGCAGTCAAACAAATGGAAATGAAATTTTTTCTAAGTATGGATCATACTATAAGAACCTAGTTCCTACATACCTTCTAGAGTATGAAATGGATGGGTCCCTATTCACTTAAAAATAATTTTTCTAAGTATGGATCATACTCTACGAACCTATTTTGTACATGCCTTCTAGAGTACAAAATGGACGGGTCCTTGTTCGCTCAAAAATAATTTTTTCTAACTATGGATCATACTGTACGATCACAATTCGTACATGCCTTACAGAGTAAGAAATTGTGAGGTCTCTTTTCGTCCCAATGTTTCATTCAAACAAAATATGAAATTTTTTAATGTTCAAAATTGAAAAATTCAGTTTTTGGGATGATTTTTTGTGTCTTTAGTACAAAAGATCCACAAAAACTGATGTGAAAAAGTCTTTTCTTCATGATTTTTCAAGGTCAATCGAAAGCAAGAGTGTGAGAGTGTGTTTGAGAGAGATATCATGCAAGTGGAGTGAGAAGGGTTCACAAGGTTACACAAAGGTAATGATCTCTTTGTAATTTTGGTAGTCACTTTTCCTCTTGTCTTTCTAAATTTCTCATGAAAAGATCTTTGGAGAATATTTAGTTCTCTACCAACATTTAGAAAGTGTGAAAGGATAAATGTTCTCTTCCTACACTTGGAGGGTATGAAAAGGATGAAGGTTCTCTGCCTACACTTGGAGGGTGAGAAAGGACGAAGGTTCTCTACCTACACATAGAGGGTGTGAAAGGATGATGATTCTCTACCAACACTTGGAGAGTGTGAAAGGATGACATTTGTCTGCTGCATCGGAATTGGTGGAAGAGAGGTTTTTGTAAAGGCTTCACTGCCTTATTATGGGGGCAAAAGGAGAGTTACTTTGGTAATAGTGCAATACCTGAAGAGGAGTCTTCAGGGAGTGGATGTAGGTTGTGTTTTACCTAACCACTATAAATCTTTGTGTCTTTTTAATTATGCATTTATTTACTACAAGTTATTTTTTATGTGATTGAAAAGTTATTTTGAAACTTTAATTAACTTGCTTTAAAGAATTAACAGCTTTCAATTTTTAAATTACCAATTCACCTACCTCTTGGTTAGCCTTAGGACAATAGCTTAGGCTTAACAACCCAATCAAGTTTCAACAAATGGTATCATAGCTTCATTTTAAAATCATAAGTTTAAACAACTTTTTGAAAAAATGAGAACAGCTACTTTTGGAAATCAAAATACACCTGAAGGGTATTTAATCACTAAACCTTCATTATTTGATAATATTCATTTTAATTTTTGGAAAACATGCATGTTTATTTTTATACAATCACTAGATTATCACATGTAGATTTTAGTTCAAGAAGAGTAAACAAAACTAACTAGTTTGGTTAATTGTGATTAGAGTTGAAACACCCTTTGATGGCTGGATTGTAGAACAATATGACTTAGCATAGTTAAACGTAAAATGCTTAAATAGTTTCTTTTGTACACTTAAGTAAGAAGATTACTTGTGAGTTTCCACTTGCAAAAGTGGAAAGAACATATGGGATAAAATTTGTATTACTTATGAAGGTACTAATGAGGTAAAGTAATCTAGATTAAACATCTTATTACATGACTATGAATTATTTCACATGAAACCAAATGAATCCATTTATTAAATGTATACAAGATTCACTAAGATAGTCACTTCTTTTCATGCATTAGGTAGGGAATTAATGATTGCAGAATTAGTAAAAAAATACTTTATTATTTGCCTACTACTTATGATGCTAAGATAACTGCTATAATAGAGTCTAAAGATTTAAAGGTTTACTCTATTGATAATCTTATTATATCACTAATTACTTACGAGTAAGAGTGAGTTAAAGAAAGATTGATGTATGAGAATAACGAAAGGAGAAGAACATAGCACTGAAAGTGGAGGAATCAGAGAGTGATCAGTCATAACCTAAGGATGAGGATGACATTGCCTTGATGACTAGGCAAATTAGGAGCTTTTTTAAAATGAAGCAGACGAGACACCAACAGTGGAACAGAGGTAAGTTTAATAAAAAGGTTAAGGTTTATAACGATGTAATTTGGTATGAATGCAGGAACCTGAACATATAAAATAAGATTACCCTAATCTCAAAGAAATTCCTAGCAATGAGAAAGTAAAGGAGAGAGCAAATTTGAAGAAGGGAAAGAAGAGATTTCAAAGGAATTTTTGGGTGAACTCATCATTAGATTCATCAGAAGTAGAAAAGGAGGAAGTCACCAACTTGTGCTTAATGGACAATAGTCTTAATCAGTCAGATCAAGAAGAGGTATATGACTTGACCTATAATGAGTTGTTAGAAGTTTCTAAAAGAAATTATGATGCGTATAGAAAACTTAAGAAAAAATATGCTAGTTTAAATTTAGAAATGCTAGAACTATAATGAGAGCATGAAATCCTTAGAAAAGATCATGCATTCATAGATAACAACCACATGAGTTTACTTGATAAATTTGATGACTTGAACAAAAAAGAATGATCTTCTAAAATCATCCTATGCTTAATTGAAAAAAGAGATCAAAAGTTTTATGGATGAGTCAAAGAATAGAGAGCATTATTTAAAATAGGATATTAATATCTTGAAAGATGTAAACACATTTCTTAAGTTGAAAGTGAAAGATCTCAAGGAAAATAGGATACCCCCAACACTTGATGATTGTACAAATCCTATTTTGAGGTAAAAAAATTTACAACCCAGGAAAAGAAAGATTTACTATAGAAGATTAAGAAACTAATTTCCTAGAATTAAATGTTATTCTTGTGGCATGAATAGACATATTACACACTTATACTTTGGATAGAAAAACTCATTTAGTGTGGAAACTTAAATGCATAAATCAAGACATATCATACATACTTCTAGTTTTAATTTGCCAAAAGGAGAACCCAAACTTGTTTGGGTTCCCAAGTCTAACATTTGATTATTTTGCAGGCATGCTGTCATACAAGGCCTCATGAGAGCATTTGGTTCCTGTACAATGGTTGCTCAAAGCATATGACTAAAGACATTAAGCAATTTATTTTGCTGGAAGCCAAAAGTGGAGGCAAGTTTACACTTGGAGATAACACCACTAAGAAAGTGGTCGAATCAGGTATGATTGGAAACTTGCAAAATTTTTTCATAGAAAATATACTATTTTTAGAAGGCTTAAAGCATAATTTGTTAAGTATAAGTCAGCTCTGTTATTAAAGGGTATAATGTAAAAATTTTTCCACTAGCTGCCTATTAAGCATGAATGGTAATGAAATTTTACATGGAAAAAGGGTAAACAACATTTATATGCTAGAATTAAATTATATTTCTGTTCATAATGCTTTTTGTTTGAAAACTATTTCTGATGATTCAAGGTTATGGCATAGGAGACTCTGTCACTCTGGCATGAAAAACCTTAGGAAAATTATCCAAAATGATTTAGTTAGAGGTATACCAAAACTACACTTTATTAAAAATCACCTTTGCGATGCATATCAATTAGGAAAGCAAGTGAAGTCCCCTTTTTATTCCAATAAGGAACTGAAAACTAGTAAACCTTTCGAGATTATTCATATGGATCTTTTTGGACTGGTTAGCACTATTAATCTAGGAGGGAAGGTATACAAATTTGTGATTGTGGATGATTTCTCAAGATTCACGTGGGTTAAATTTTTATTTCATAAAAGTGAGTCATTTGAGGAATTTAGAAATTTTTTGACTTGGATTTAGAGGATATTAGGATATGAGATTTTAACCATTCAAAGTGATCACGGTGATGAATTTAAAAATGAAAAATTTGAGGATATTTTTAAAGAAAAAGGTATTGGTCAGAATTTTTCTGCACCTATAACCTCTCAGCAGAATGAGATAGTTGAAAGAAAGAATAGAACATTAATTAAAGCCGCTAGAGCTATGTTGGCAGAATATTCACTTCTTAAATATTTTTGGGATGAAGCAGTCAGTACTGCATGTTATGTTTTGAATAGGAAGAATATTAAATAAAAATTAAATAAAACACCCTATAAGCTTCTTAATGAGAGAACACTTAATTTGTCACATTTACATATTTTTGGAGGTAAGGTGTTCATACATAATAATGGAAAATCTTTTTTAGGAAAGTTTGATAAAAAATCAAATGAATGAATTTTTCATGGATACTCTAATGTTGGAAAATCTTATAGAGTATTTAACAAAAGAACTTTGACATTTGAGGAGACCACACATGTTATATTTGATGAATATGAAATTTTAGTAGAGCCAATTTTGGAAGAAGATGATTCATATAATAACTCCCAAAGGATAGAGAAGATTAATTTGAAAGAAAATTTGGAGATTAGAAACTTGTTGTCTAGATATTTGAGATTTTCTAAAAACCACTCTAAAGAATTGATTTTAGGTGAACCTAGTGAAGGTGTTAGGACTAGGCATGAACTAAGTAAACAATTCGATTATTATGCTTTTATTTCAATGATAGAACCCACAAACGTAAATCAAGCACTTTTAGATGAATTTTGGATATTGGCAATGCAAGAAGAATTAAATAAATATGTGAGAAATGATGTTTTGGAATTAATTGTAAGACCAAAGGATCAAAGTATTATTGGAACTAAGTGGTTATTCAAAAATAAAATGAATGACTCAAGAGTTGTGATTAGAAATAAGGTTATATTGGTGGCTAAGGGGTATAATTAGATTGAAGGGATTGATTTTGATGAGACTTTTCCCCTGCAGTGAGACTTGTAGCAATTAGGGTTTTGTTAGCCTTTTCTTATTTTAGATGATTTAAATTGTTTTAGATGGATATTAAAAGTGCTTTTTTAAATGGGGTGATACAAGATGATATTTATATTGAATAACCTCCAGGTTTTAAAATTTAAAATACCCAAATCTTGTTTTTAAATTAAAAAATGTATTATATGGATTAAAACAAGCATCTAGGGCATGGTATGAGAGGTTGAGCACTTTCTTTTTTGAGAGAACTTTTGAAAAAGGTAGTGTGGACACTACTCTCTTTTTGAAGAAATTGGGAGAGGATATACTCATTGTTCAAATTTATGTTGATGATATTATTTTTGGATCTTCAAATAAAAATTTTTATGATAATTTTTCTAAAACAATGAGTAGTGAATTTGAGATGAGTCTAATGAGAGATTTAACATTAAGCAAATTAAGGAGAGAACATTTCTTAGTTAGTCAAAGTATGTTAAGGACATCCTCAAGAAGTATGAAATGGACAATGCTAAACCAGTTAGTACACCTATGAGTTCCTCAGTTTAGTTGTATAAGGACCAAAAGGGAAATCTCATGATCAAAAGAAATTTAGAGGAATTATTTGATATTTGTTTTACTTGACTGCAAGCAGAATTGATATTATTTTTAGTGTTTATTTATATGCTAGATTTCAATCAGATCCAAAAGAATTTTAAGATATCTCTTGGGAACTCAGAACTTAGGGATTTTGTATCTTAAATTTAGCTCTTCATTTGAAATAATTGGATATTCTATTAAAATTTTTTTCAAACTTGATACGTGTCTTTGTGTGTTTTCATTTTTTTTCAACGTGCTTGTTTGTGTAAGTGTTTTTCTATTTTTGTTTTATATTTTGTGTGTCTTTGAAATGTTTTCAAATATTGGATTTCCTGTTTCTGATCATTCGTTCTAAATTTTCTAAGTGTTTTATTCATACTGTAATAAATTATTTTCATCCCGTACAAATTCTATAGCACGTAAATCATTATTTTGGACTTATCATGTAAAGTTTTTAATTTTTAAATACATATCATATTGTACGATATTTATATCATCCCATATAATTTGCATACATTCGTCTGTATGCATGTAGACGGTTATACAGGAAGAATCAGTTATTATAATTGATCATATGTATGAAATTTTAGTTCGTACATACGAACCACGTGTCATTCGATGTGGGGGACAAAACTAACAGTCTTTAAAATGATCTTAAATAACCATTCATCCCGGACGAACACCTGTTTGTCTATATAATCGTCTGGTCAAAAAGCTTGTATGAAAAGATGCTCATAAGTTTTATGATTTTGAAAAGTTTTTTTATTTTGAATGTATTCAATCGTATATACGAAAATATTTTTGTAATGTACAAACCATATATCGTACTGTACAAAACCTTTTTTGTACATTTGAATGATCATTTTTTCTTTAAATACGAGGGCTTTAGAATTCATTTTCATTCACTTCAATAGCCTCTTCCAATCCTTCTCATCTTAGCAATGGCCAGTTCTAGCAAATGAGGTAGAGTCACTAAGGGATTATCTTTTAGGAGTGGAGATTATTGCAAATATGATTTTATGGATTAGAATTTTTATGATAGAAAATATTCATGATTTTCTACGACTGCCTTACCTACTAACTTTTTAGGTCCACAAGATCGAGCGCAACTCATGCCAGCTTAATATTGGTTAGATTAAGTTTAAGTCAGTTTGTATTTTTTCCTTTTCTTAAGTTTATTATAAATAAAGTGGTTCCTAATGCTAAGTAACCTTGCACACACACACTTGGGGGATTTCCTTTTATCTGACTTAAAGTTCTTTATTTTGAGTACATCATTCGGGATGATTCCCATATCGATCGGGATGATTAGACTAAAAATAAAAACACTATTAGGGCATCCTTGTTAAGGCATCTATCATTAAGCAAATCGTCCTGAAAATTTTGTATCAGACGGGATGATAGGTTCAAAACAGAAAGAATCAGCCGCCAAATCTATTTATG
>NW_021320147.1:1018754-1028212 GCF_001605985.2 Dendrobium catenatum
GATTTTGTAAGGGCTTCTCCGCCTTGCTGTGGGGGCTAAAAAAGAGACACTAAGTTTATTGCAATACTCGGTGGGTGCCTCCGAAGAGTGGATGTAGGTTAAGGTTTGACCGAACCACTATAAATCTGGTGTGTTCTTTCCTTTATTATTTTTGTATTTATTTTCCGCACTTTGATTTTCTTTGTGGTGAATCTTACTTTTTGATTTGGGTTTGTGTTTTGATTGAAAGATTTTTAAAATACCAATTCACCCCCCTCTTAGTTAGCCTTAGTTTAGTTCATAAGGGCTTAACATCCCTAATAAACTTTCAAGTGGTATCAGAGAAGGATTCATAAAAATAAGTTTTTGAAAACTTTTAAATTTTTATCCATGGCTAATTTTTATAATCGTAATATTGCGGAAGATTATTCAATCACCAGACTACCTTTGTTTGAAAATATTATATTTAATTTTTGAAAAATTTGTATGTCTACTTTTTTATAATCAATTAATTTCTGAATGTGGCATATGATTTTATCTGGTTATTATATACCGTCACGTATTTTAGATGGAATTAAAATTGGTATTCCTTTTGATCAATGGAATAGAGAAGAATAAATTAATGCTCAATTGAATGCTAAATCTTAAAACTTTTTTTTCGTGCTTTAAATTATGATGATTTTATATTTGTATCCACGTACTCTATTAGCAAGGAAATTTTGGATAAATTACACACACCATAGACGATGACACTAGTGAAATCAACCAGTCTAAGTTAAATATTTTAATGCATGATTATGAACTATTTTGCATGAAATCTTATGAGACAATCTTAGATATGTATATTAATTTTATTCAAATTATGACATCATTGCATGCTTTAGGTAAAGAGTTTTCAAACTTTGAAAAAGTTAATAAAATTCTACCTTGTCTACTTGATAAGTTTTATGCTAAAGTTGTTGCTATTTGTGAATCAAAAAAATTGAACAAATATTATATTGATAATTTGACTAGCTCACTCATTGTCTTCGAGCATAGTTTGGGTCAAAGACTTTTGGATGCAGGTGAAATGATAGTGCTAAAAGCTGAAGACACAAAGAAAAGTCACTTAGTTGGTGAGGAAAGCAATGACTTGACAAGCAAATTGGAAAGCTCACTAAAACATAAGCATAAACAAAAATGGAATAAAGGTAAAAATGGTAAGAATGTTAAGATTACTTCTAACATTATTTGTTTTGGATGTAAGAAATCTGGACATATGAAAATTTAGTGCCCTAATGTTAAGATTACTGATGACATTATTTGCTTTGGATGTAGGAAACCTAGACATATGAAAAATTAGTGCCCTAATTTGAGAACTCTTCCTACAAAAAAAAGGTAAAGCTATGCAAATTGTAAAAATGGCAAAAAATAAAAAGTAAAAAATCTCCAGGGCAGACCTAGCTTATGAATCATCAAACCAGAAGCAAGATGATATTTAAACCATTATTTGTGTGCTTTTTTTTTTTTTTGCATGTTTTGTTTGTTTTTGTGTGTTTTCTATATTTTTTCTTTGGATTTATTTATTTTTTCATTCTTTTTCATTAAATTTTTAATTCCGCCTTTACTTTTTTTTTAATATTTTCTCTAATCAACAAATACATCACCTTCTTTAAAAAAATGAAAATGAAAAATCTACCTCCTATTTTTCTTGAATTCTTAGGTAAGTTGCTGCTGTCTTCTCTAAAAATAGTCAAAGGAAGAAAACCCATGATTTGGACTCTCAATCTTTGTTTACTAAAAATCTTATTCTACTTTTGATTCAAAATCTTCATCATATTTTAAATTAGATTTTGAATTTGAACTTTTTTTCAACTCCCTACATTTTATCTATCGCATAGGAATCTTTTGCAAGTTGTTGAATCCACCACATTATTTTCTTAATCAAGTAATTCATTTTGTTAATAGTATGGTTTGTTTTAGTTTTTAAAATTTCAGAAAGGTAGCATATCTGATTGAAAAAAAAATTTGCTAATGACACAAAATAAAAAAAGTGGCTGATGGCGCCGAATCAAAAGATGTGTAATGACGTCAAATTGAAAAAGGATACACAAGGTGTATCAAAAAGTAAAAGATGCACAAAGTACGCCAAAAATTTGACAAGAGTCATAAAATGAGCCCACAAAAAGTATGCTTATTTTTTGTATTTTTAAAAATTTAAGAATTCCCTTGATATTTTTGGTACTTGAGCTTGAATATCATGATTCCTAATTCACCAATTTTTGCATTGATCTTCTATTACATATATTTTATGAAATAAAATTTAAAAAAAAATAGTGTTTCTTTTTTTAATTTCTTCCTTGATTTAGATATTGGATTAAAAAGTTTTTGAGCCTTTAAAAGAACTTGAGCTATGATTAACAATTTCTGAATTTCTTAGCTTTACTGGATTATGCTTTGTCAATCCATTCCTTACTAATTTTTTGAATAAAATTAAGAGGTAACTTTTTTTAAGTCTTTTTTGTGCCCCTTCTCTTTTTGATAATGTCAAAGGGAGAGAACGTACTGTTGTATTTGTTTCTTTTTTTCTTTCAAAAATTAAAAATAATAATTTTTTTTATTCCCCTATTTTTAAAGTTTTATTTTAGTAAGGGGAGATTAGGAGAAAATATTTACATTTTTGCAAATTCAACCAATAATATTTACCATCATAAAAAAGGGGAGATCGTTGCAAATCTAATTTTGTGGATTAGAATTCTGATGAAAGCAAACATTCATGATTTTCTATGACTGCCTTGCCTACTAACTTTTCAGGTCCACAAGATTGAGTGCAACTCAAGCCAACTCAAGATTGGGTGGATTAAGTTTGAGTCAGTTTGTATTTTTTCCATTTCATGAGTCAATTATAAATAAAGTGGTTCCTGATGCTAAGTAACCTTGCAAACACACTTGAGGGGATTTTTTCTACCTGACTTAGAGTTCTCTATTTTGAGTACATCATCTAGGATGATTCCCATATTGTCTAGGATGATCAGTCTAAAAATAGAAACCTTATTAGCGTGTCCTTGTTAAGGCAGCCATCATTAAACACATTGTCGTAGACGCTTTTGTATCGGCCTGGACATTAGGCTCAAAATAAAAAGAATCTATCGCCAGATCTATTTAGGTATTAGTTATTTTTGGAGATTATCCGAGGTATCTTCGAAGGCATCATCCTGGATCAGCCTGGCTGATCCAGCATAAATATGCATAAATTAATCTAGTATTTAAGTATAGCAATTAAATTTTGATTACACGATTAAATAGTCCTAGATAATCATAAGATCGGTAGGGATGATACATTAGATGATTGGACATAGGACAGCTCTTATTCAGGGTGATGTTTAGGATGATATTCCACGATTTATACTGATTGGCCAGGATGATATTTTATCATCCTGGATGATATGAACAAATTTCTTTTGATCGACCCAAATCGTTCATTCAAATTGGGCTTAATTTACATTGATCAACCAAGATGATATGCATATCATCCAGGATGATAAAGTTAGCAAGTTGCAATTAATTAGCTCATTTTAAGCTCTTTTATTTATGCTTTGACAAGGCACTTAGTAAGTGTCTTTTGTAGCCACTGAAGCTTCGTTCTTTTGGAGCAAGCTTGAATAGAGAGCTTGAAAGGGAGAGAGGAAAGGGTGGAGTTTGAGAGAGGGAGAAGATCCTTGGAGGAGGTTTTAAGGGAGTGTGAAGGGGGTTCCACACTGTTGCTCGGGTGAGCTTGCACCTTAGTACCATCGAATTCAAGGCTTGTCTTGAGGGACGTTTTGGGGAGAAGAAGATCTCTTTGGTGTCAAAGGGCCCGACTATTCTGCCGCACTAGGGAAGGTGGAAGTGATTTTGTAAGGGCTTCTCCACCTAGCTGCGGGGGCTAAATGAGAGACACTAAGTTTATTTAAATACTCAGAGGGTGCCTCCGAAGAGTGGACGTAGGTCAAGTTTTGATCTAACCACTATAAATCTGGTGTGTTCTTTCCTTTATTATTTTCACATTTATTTTTTGCACTTTAATTTTCTTTGTGGTGAATCTTTGTTTTCATTTTGAGTTTGTATTTTGATTGAAAGATTTTTAAAATACAAATTCACCCCCTCTTGGTTAGCCTTGGGCTAGTTCATAAGGGCTTAACATCCCTAATGAACTTTTGGAGATGAAAACTTTCTATGCAGAAAAAATGAGGATTCTTTCCTTAGGTTTGTCTCTGCTAAAAGTACTCCTTCTAGACTTCTAATTTAATAAGTTATCAACTTTCAAGTAATGCCTTTTTTTGCCTATACCAAATTTTCCTTCATTCTGAATTTAATCCATGCCTATAATAAATAAACCTTACTCTACTTCTTGGAAAACATGAGTTTTAGTGAGGATGAGAATAGGATAAGATAATATATTCTAAAGAAATGGGTAGAAATTGTAAAGAAAATCTAAGAACATTTATGTATTTAAGGACTTAAGGAATTAGAGCACACACATTGACTTCTAATTTGTTTTTGACTGGTCTAAAGTTAACAAAGTTCTTTGACGGGTTGAATAAGTAGGCCATTTTCCTAGGGTCTATACCTTAAGCCAAAATGTATGGGTCATTCAACATGTCCTTAGAACTTTAATAATTCCTAAAGCTAGTGACCACATTAACATTACTCCTCTTCTATCCACTGTTACCTATCTTATAATGACTAGACAATCAATAGATGAAGCCCAACATATTCTGATTATATTAATAGACTTTCTAAAATTTGGCTATTTCTCATAAGCGAAAGAAGAATATTGCTTTAGGACATCTACTGACCTATATCTTAGAGAAGAAGTACAATCTTGTTCATCTTGAGCCTTCACATGAAATGCCAATCTACTTCATTAATGATTCATTTCGAGCACTTTTTGGGAATGATGATAATATAAGTGAGGATACTGAGGGAGAAGGGGCACACTAGCACCTATACTTGCATCTATTGAGAGATCTGACTTTCAGGAGATGATCCAATGCTTTGATAGATTAGAGAGTCATTTTGATCAACACTTTGATCTAAATCAGACTCACTAAATCAGCAAGATACACAGCATCAACAACACATGGGTTGGATTCGAGGATAGTTTGAATCCATGAATACTAATGTAGCTATGATGAATAGCTATTTTTTTAATTTTCAATTTTGCCTCCACCTCTAGATTAGGGCCCTTCTAATTTCTAGATGTACTTCTTGTGCGTTGTCTTTGCTAGTCCTTTGAGATATGTTGATCTTTTATGATGTTTTAGAAGCTTTGTGTACTTGTTTTTTTTAGCATTTATATTGGTGTTTGTTGTCTTTGTACTTTAATTTGATATCAATTATGCTTCAACGTATTTCATCATTAAATTGATATCAATAAAATGTGTCTTATTTTTCATTAGTTGCTTTTGTTCGTTGTGTGAAATGTAAGTTTGTTTATATGTTAATCCTAACTTAATTGATCTAAAAAGTGTTATAAAATGAACTGTACTACAAAAATTAATTTCATTATAAAACCTAATTTTTTCAAAAATTTAAGTTAATTTATAACTCGATTAAGTTAAGGCTATCAATCTCATATTCTTTTTTTGCATACATAATTTAAATATTATTATTATAATTTTGATGTCTTATTATTTTTTATTTCTCTTTTCAATATAATTATCTTTGTACTTAAAAAAGTTTGAGTTTTTAAATTATTGATTTTGAAAATATCAATTAAAAAATGTTGAAATGTACAAGTTTAAAAAAATTGAAAGAATGCGCAATGGTTCACAAATTGAAAAGAGGCACAAAATTAGCCCAAATACAAAAAAGATGCACAAATTGTGCCATAAATAACTAAAAAAGATGCGCAATATCACTAATTGAATATGCTCTTTCCTTTATCATTTAATATTCTAATTCAAATCGATATATTGTTCAATTATATTTTGCATTAAAAATTAAATTTAACTAATCTTCATTTCATCACTTTTGCAACAATTCTCCTTATCTAATTGTCTAGAATGTTTCACAACCTTGATCTTTTTTTTTTATCATATTATATTTTAATTTAAATGTTTTGAATTTTTATTTTTATCTAATGGACATTAATCTTATTATTACAATTATATTTCAATCTCTTTTAAGATTAATTATTAAAGGTTTCTCATATGACATCTTTCATTTCAACTTTTCCTTCTTCCTTTTTTTTTTGTTGTCAAAAAGGGGGAGAAATGTTGTTTGCATTTGATTGTTGTGTATGTTAATATTATTTGTTTTTGTTTTTTATTTGTGTTTATTATTTTAGGTGTTTTGTCCCTTTATGAAAAATTAAAAAAAAAAACCAATAATGATTTATTCTTTAAGAAATTCCCTTATTTTTTGAATTTAGGGGGAGTTAAAGAAAAATTTAGGGCATTCAATTTTATTCAAATAATAATTATTTTTCCATCATAAAAAAGGAGGAGATTATTGAGAAAGTTGCTACTTAGTTCTTGCCTATTTGATATTCTTACAACTTATATATTTTTATGATTGTAAATATTATTTCTTTGATCATTATTTCTCATAACATATTTTAGAAGAGCTATTTTACTCTTGTGTGTACTAACATTTCACGGAAATCATACTCCAAATTATCGATGACTTCAAATCAAGATCAGTTTAGAGTTTATTGTAATTGAAGTCTGTATTTTTCTATTTATTGTGTTAGAGAGTGTGATTGTAATTGAGTAAGTGAGCGCGCACACACCGAGGGAGAGTGAAAAATTTATATTTTTTAAACTGACCATATTGTACGATATCCATTTGTACGGGACAATCTGGTCAATTATTTTCCCTAACGAGGTGTCGAATGAACACATGTAAATTGGGCTCTAATAGATGATATCCTCTCCATTGGAGGATAATCTTTTTGGGAATTCCATAGAAGAATTGGACCTTGAATAACTTAAGCAGATGTATTTTATTCTAAAAAAAATGTATGCTTTAAAGCATAAGATTGTTGTGGTGGAGCCTAGTAATAAGGGATTTACTTTGGAGATTAATTTTAAATTATTATCAATAAAAAAATAAAATAGTAAAATAATGAATACAATATTTAAATAAAATGTTTTGGATTGATGAATGTAACTCATATATATTTCCTAGTAAAATTCTTATGTTTAATGTGTCAAGCTTGTAGGGGTAAAAAGGATATCTTCTGACCTCCTAAAGTAATATTATCCCCTTAAGAAACTAGCATATTTTACATTCAATACATAAGTATGTAAACATACTATTTTAATATTCCTTCTTGTTCTTACATTTCTTGATGAAGGCTATACATCGCATTAGGTTTTAACTACATAGGTAGCCAATATGTGCATTAAATAAAGAGTGGGACAACATTTAACACATCATTTAACTTGAGAGTAGAAGATTTTTTATTGGTACCTAATATATTCTCTACATCATGAATCCAAAACTAACAAAATAGCAAAAATGGAAGAAAAAATAAGCAAATTCATTTTCATTAAAATCATAGAGGAATAAAAAAATAAGGTAATAACACCACCAAGAAGAATCACTATATCTCTTCTACACTTCTTCTTAATATATGGGGTTTCTCAAATAAGCACAAACTAATAATCAAATGATTTTATCCAGTACTTCCCTAGTCTCCATAGATTGTACTGTAGGAGAGATCTAAATAACTACTCTAAATTGTAAAAAAATTATACAATTGACTTAACTCTATTACTAACATAACACAATGACTACTTATAGGAAAACACAAAGTAGGAAACTAGCAATGCACCGCTTGTAATATCGGTGCCACTGTGCTCATAAAATGACCCAACATCGATGTGCTACTATTTTAGCTCCAGCACTATGCATGCTGATGTAAATTAATTACTTTGTGAACAGTCACATCATTTGATTGATATATTGTATCCTTTAGAAGTTGCAACTGCTATGTTGTGATGTGTTAACTTTTAAAAGCTACGATGCTAGTGTGGCAATTTTTACACCTGGGCATGATAGATTGTGATGTTGAAGTTCTTGAAGGTTTTAAAAATAGTGCTGCAAATCTAAACATTTTGATGTGGTGGTACTATCCTATAGAGAACTCAATGCCACCATATTAATGTTATAACACTCCAGTGATGCCTTTGATGGTGCTACAACATTTATTTGTTCATCACCGCATTGGATAATACTTATAATTTTTAGCCATTTTTGTATTTTTTCTACACAACATAACCAAAACAACACATTTTTATTAGTACATTATTTACAATAACCAAATTCTCCCCAGCATCAATTCCTACTTGTCCTCTAGTAAATAAAAATTTTAAAATTCTAGTTAAATTATTAACTAAAGTAAAACTTAACTATTTAAAATTTATAAAATATATAATAATACATCACAATCTAGAAATAATAAAAAATGAACAAGGTTATAGTTATAGTTTGAAAAAATACGAATAATTATAATAATCAGTCATCCTTATTATTTCTTATTTTTTGTTCACATGATATAGATTTATTTATTAAACTTTAAACTTTTTTAGTAAATTTTACTACTTAATGATTGGATATGATAGCATTTAAAACTAAAATATTCATTAGTTCAACATCAAATGTATTAGCTTTTCTTATTTTATCATTTATGAATTTAAGAAAATTATTGTAATGATATTTTAAGATTATGATTGATACCAATTTTTGAATGAACTAATCTTTTTTTTTTTCTTCTATTCATTTTTTTTGAACTATTTTTACAATTTTTTTATTTTTATTTTATACAGTACATAGTTAATGATTTTGAATATACATTTGTTCTGTGAATCATTTTATAATTTTAATGAATTTTATGTAACTATTTAATATATTTATCAAATCCAAATTCAAGCTGCTTAGGATTTCCAATTTTAATCTACTCATATCTAATCTTTAATTCAAATTATCCATCTTTTTATCAAAAATTAATATATAAGGGTATAACCTATAATTTCAAAATAAAGTAATAACTTAAATGGTCTAGGTCAATTAATTATTAGGTTTTCAACTCTATGAAATATAAACAATGTTCATTTGAACTATGATCGAGGTTTTTATTTTATCCAAATTTAATATAATTTTTAATTATCATTTTCTCTAAGGTTATTTAAATATTCTAAATACAATAATTATTATAGATTATTAATGGAATGAGGGGAATTATATTAAAATGTGAATAAAAGAAACACAATTAATAATTAACACTACACATGTTTTCATATAAATGATAAGAAGAGCATAAAACATGTGTTATCATATCATAAATATAAAATAGGTTACAAGATAACTAGTGCACTATGCACCATGCATAGCATTTTAGCTTCAATAGCGAAAATAATAAATCATGCTCACACTAAATACCCATTATTCACAAAAGGCATGAAGTAAAGCAAAAATTCAAATACACCTTCTCTCTCTCTCTCTCTCTCTCT
>NW_021320147.1:1028312-1055554 GCF_001605985.2 Dendrobium catenatum
GGCGATACTCGCCTACTCATTTAGTACCAATTCGGAATTTTCAAAGTGCTTTGTCTCTGATGGTAAGTTCACCAAATAAAGAGAAGATTCTCATTTTGGTGTCAAAAGGATCCCCCCCTCCACTTCTATCTCCTCTTGGCGATCCCTCCGCCGCACCGGGAGTACCCGTATGGTTGGAAGTGATTTTTGTAATAGCGCGTTTCTCGGTCAGGTTCCGTGGGGGTTTAAAGGGAGAGTCACTTATGTTTAGTCTGCAATACTTTGGGGGTGCCTTCCATAGGATTCGGGAGTTAGGTCAAGGTTATTGAACCGATACCATATACCATTCCGATCCGTGTTCTTTTCTTTTTACTAACTTTACCTCTTAAAATTTAATCTTCTCCGCATTTTATTATTTTGCAGTGATTTGGATTAGTTGTAGGTTTTGGTTATATAAGTTTTCCATTCTCCTTCTTATTGATTATGCTTGGACTAATCATATATAGCAGTGGTCATACACTTAACTTCTATCCACCCCAAAACGAAAAAAACTTTTCATAAGTGGTTATAATAACGTGAAGCTGATATTTTCAATAAAAATATAGTATTTAAATAAGGCTATTCGCCAATTTTTCGATACTCCTATGGAGCCCTAATTCGAATTTTATGCGGAAGGACTCATATCATTCAACTTTTAGACCACCATTGTTTTGAAATATTAACTCATTTTGATTTTTTTTGTTAAAATTCTGCCATGTTCTATCTTTTTTTGTTCTAAATTCGAAATTTGATATTTGGTTATTGCATTTATGATTTTTAAACTGTGTTTATTTTCAATTCTTACCGTTCTATGAATTATCTAATGGAAGTTCTTAAATTGATATTCCTTTTATATAATTGGATGTAAGGAAGAACGACTATAGATGCTCATATTGAATGTCAAAGGCTTCTTTAAAAATTCGCCTTTTTTCCTGTGCCAATTAAAAAATTCAAATAGTTATGATTTATATGTTGGTATTCCACTGTGCAACTGTCTGTGTAAGATTAATATATTGGTAAATTGCATCACCGTATTATGATGGATATTCTAATTGAATCAAAGCAATCAATAAGTTCTTATTTTGAATTTTCTTAAAAGATTTGATTTTGATACTATTTTACCTATTGAAAAACCTTTTAATATCTGAAACGATTTTAGACATGTATACAATAGTTTATTCAATTATACATACATCTTTGTCATTGCCTTATAGGAAAAGACTTAAAATACAATAAATAATATTGAAAATTACGTTAACAAAATTCTCCGATGTATTACTGGATAATTTTGATGCTATAAGTTTTTGCTCTCATTTGTGATAATCTCTTATAAGATTTTGATGTAATTTATTCTATTATTATAATCTGATTAGAGCTCACTCAGCCTACGCGCGAAAGGAATGCTAGTCAAAGACTTCTTTGGTAATGATCAGTGTACTACGTATCGTTTCTTATTATAAAGCCTTGAAGTAACAAAAAAAGGCAAGTTTTATAGTTGAAGAACCATGGACTCCCATAACCAAATGACTATAGTATCAAGCACATTATCATCTACATCACCAAGCACACAAAGCAAAAGTAGGAAAAAAAATAAGGTTAATAATGCCGTAAGGATTGTGACCACTATTTATTTTTCTTGAACGTTATTTGCTTTCGATGCAGGAAACTCGCCTGGACATTAATGAATAAAAGAGAGTCCCTATTTATTCAATGTATTCTTCACTAGCATAAGAATAAGGGCTCCAGGTCTCGAAGGCTAAATATTACAAACTGAGAAAAAATAAATGAAAATACATAATTAATTTCTTATGAGACAGATTCTGTTGTCTCATGGAAAATAGGCTCAAGAAACCTAGAATAAGATAAGATATAGGAATATAAAATAAGCAACTCTTTCATTACTTTTCTCTTCTTATTTTCTCTTTGCTTTCTTTTATTTAGTTTTATTTTGTCTCATAATTTTTCTTTCTCTCCATCTTTTCATTTAATTCTAACTACCATCAACCTCATCTCATCGTTTTCATAAAAGTTAAAAATTTTTACTTCCTATTTTTATGCGTAACCTATTAAATCTCTGGTCTATTAAGTTGAGTTGATACTTTCTCTTAAAACTAGTTTAAAGGAAGGTAAACATCATCATCCGCTTATTTCACCCTAAACTCTCTATTCCCAAACAGAGGATTATTTTTTACTTCTGATTCCATAACAATTCTTTTACATTTAAAATTGGTTTTGAAACAAATTTTTTTCCTCCCTTACATCTTAAAACTCTATCCGACATAGTAATCTTTACAATTATTGAACCTCTCACTTCATATATCTTACTTATCCAATAGAGAATAACGTTCTATCCACTAAGATGGGTTTACTTTTATTATAAGATCTTAAAAAACACCCCAATAATCTCAATAATTGGTCTAAAGCTCATTTAAGAAAAAAAAAACAATTGGTTTCAAACCAGATGTGCCACAACCAATAAAAGACCCTATGTTCGTCAAAGACGCCAATTGAAAATAAAGAAATACACAAAGCGATAATCAAAAGTTCCATGCGAACCATGCCGAACCTATCATATGTCCACCGATTAGCATTATAAATGAGAATCCACAAATTTATTATGCCCTACATTTTTGTATTACATTAAAAGCTTAAGGAAAACCACCCTCTGGTACTTTCCTAGATACTTGGTGTTTTGAAAAATTTGAATTCAATATCACTGAAATCAGCAAAATTTTCGAACACTGCATGATTTTCTATGTAGATATATTTCTATGGAAGGAGCATTTCGAAAATGATGTTTCTTTTTCCACCAATATTATTACAGATTAACTGGATATTGAATATTAAAAAAGTTTTTGCAGCCATTTTTAAAGAAACCTTCGAGTTGGATCCTTTCTAAATCTATGAATTTCCAACCCTATTTCAATGGGACTTCATTGCACGAATTTGTCAACTCCTAATTTCTACTGAGTTTTCTAACAATTTAGGCTCAATAGTGCATCATACTTTTCATCATTTTAAAGAAATTTTTTATTTTTCTTTCTTTCTTTCTTATTAGTAATGGATATTTTTTTAACTTTTATTTATGCTCCTTCTCTCTTTTTGATACAAAATGTTCATAAGGGAGCTGAGAATTACGTACTTGTTATCATTTGTTTTTTCTTTTCAATAAATTTAATATTAACAAATATATTTTATATTGATCTCTCCCTATTTTTTCTGTATATTCTCCCAGTGAGGGGGATGTATTAGGAGAAATTAATAGTCTTATTTAAAAATTTCAAATTGTTTCTTGCCTACATCAAAAAGGGGAGATTTTGTTTTGCGGTATCTATGGTTCATGATTTTTGATGATAGCAATACATTTCACTTTTCTATACGATTGCCTTATTGTACTAATAATCTAGGATCCACACTCAATCGAAGATCTTGCAATTTTCTAGAATACCAGCTCATAGAATTTGGTTTAGAACATTAGGTTTGTATATATTAAATTAAACTGGTCAAAGAATCTTCCTTATTAACTAAGTTCATATTTGTATTGGGTGTGGATTCTCGGTTTTATGTAACATAGATAAGTTTATGTTTGTTCCCTTAGGTACTTACTTCTATTTTTTTGTAACACCTCGGTCGCGATTTTTTCCTCTCTCTCCTATACGATCGTTTACCTAATCGGTCTGTGCTTGATTTCTGGCTCTAAATAAATTTCAACAGTATAAACCCTCTCAATTTTAGGGTGGTGACATCCTTCATTAAGGCCAGCCCGTCAACAGATCTCGACCTGGCAGATACTATTGTATCGGCCAGATGTATAATCTCATATTTTAGAATGAATCAATCGCCATAACAGTTTTAGGAAGTCCTTTGTTTTAGGAAAATATGGCTACCGGACGATATTTTATCGTTTCCTAAGGCTTCGTATTTCTACTTACAATCATTTATGTCTCTAATTGATTCTTGGTATCATTGGAAACATTAATGGTTGATGATACGCATAATCACATCTGTCCGGGACGGATTCGAGCGATCAGCCTAGGACGATGGCCTTGGACCTGATCTTATATCGGCCAGCTCAAAAACAGGTGCTGATGATCAAAGACGTATTGAATTCAGTTTTAAAAACTAATTCGTTCAAGCCGGTTTACATTTTATGATCGTAAATACGGCCAGGAATCGAGTTATACCAATTTTCTTCTCGATCATCACCATATCGTCCCGGCTAATTAGTCTTAATATTGAACTATCGGCCAGGACGATATTTTCTTATACCTATCGTCCTGGACTGATTAATGTCTGGCAACTTGCTATTAATGAGCTCATGAGAGCCTTTCTATTTTTAGCTTTGGCTGACACTTTGTAGTGTCTTTGGACAGCCATTGTAGCTTCGTTCTTGTGGGGGAAACTAGAGAGATCAGAGCTGATAAGGGAGAGAGGAAAAGGGTGGAGTTGAGAGATGGGGAGAAGATACCTGTTGAGGGGACTCAAGGGAGTGGGACGGGGTTTCCACACAGTTGCTCGTTGGACTTAAACTTACCTTAATAGTACCATCGGTATTTCAAGGCTTTGTCTCAGGTAAGTTCACAAAGTAGAAGATTTCTCTTTTGAGGTCAAGGAACCCGGCGAACTCTCGTCCACACCGGGGAAGGTGGAATGTGCATTTTGCATAGTGGATTCTCCGTCTAGCCGTGTGCCAGGGGTTCTAACAAGAGTGAGTAGGTACACTAGTCCTTTAAGTGCAATTATTTGGGTAGTGACCTTTCCACAAAGGAATTGTGAACGTAGGTTCAAGTTTGATCGGACCACTTATAAAAATCCTGGTTTGATCTATACAAAATAAAATGTGTTCTTTCTTTTTCTACTTCGCTGTTTTTAATTTCTTGCAATCCTTATCTATATGTCGGTGATTTGGATTGTGTTCTGGAATCTTAAAAGTTCTCTCAATTCACCCCTATCTCTCTAATTAGCTTGGGACTAATCTCCAGAGGGCCAACCACTAACATTCCCTACTGAAATTCACTACTCTTCGGCCACTCTTAGGCATCGTCCAAGATTATTTCCACTAAATCTTAATGTCTCTCCTTTAAGCCCAGCAGCCTCAAAGTGCAGAGAAGGCCCTTATCAAAAAATCTAACTTCCACACATTCCTAGGCAATAGAGATACAAAGTGCCAACCTTTGACACCAAAGAGATCTCTCTTTTCTTCCAAAAAACTTCCCTCAAGATAAAGCTCTTTGAATTTCCATTATAATGGTAACTAAGGTTGGCAAGCTCCTCGAGCTGTAGCTCAACAGTGTTTGATCTTTCTTCGCCTCTTCTCAAACTCCTACCTTTTCCTCTCTCCCTTTCAAGCTTACTCTTCAAAGTTTCCTCCAGGAAGAATGAAGCTTCATTATGGCTGCCAAAGACACTTCTTACAAGTGCCTTATCTCAAAGTAGCTTAAATAGAAGAGCTCAAAATGAGCTCATTAATTATAACTTGTTGACTTTATCATCAAGGATGATATGTATATCGTCTTGGCTGATCAATCTAAATTAAGCCCAATCAGCTAGGATGATTTGGGACGATTAAAAGACATTTGTTCATATCATCCAAGATGATAAAATATCATCCTGGCCAATAAGTATAAAAATTGGAATATCATCCTAAACATCACCCTGAATAAGAGCTGTCCGATGTCCAATCATCCAATGTATCATCCTTGCTGATCCTATGATTGTCCAGGATGATTTGATCGAGTAATCAAATTTTAATGGCTTTCCTTAAATACCAGATTAATTTATGCATAATTATGCTGGATCAGCCAGGCCGATGAAGGATGATGCCCTGGAAGATGCCCTATAAGATGCCCTGGATGAAGTTAAAAAATAACTAATATCTAAATAGATCTGGCTGCTGATTCTTTTTATTCTGAGCCTATTATCCCGGCTGATATAAAATTGTCCAGGACGATGTGCTTAATAAAGGCTGCCTTAACAAGGATAACCTAATAGGGTTTTTATATTTAGTCTGATCATCCTGGCAAATATGGGAATCATCTTAGATGATGTACTCAAAACATTGAACTCTAAATCAGACAGAAGTAAATCCCCCAAGTGTGTGTGTGCAAGGTTACTTAGCATCAGAAATCACTTTATTTATAATAGACTCATGAAAAGGAAAAAAAAACATGCCTTGGATGATATTCATCTAGCTCAAATTTGAGCTTGCTTAAGTTACACTCGATCTTGTGGACCTGAAAAGTTAGTAGGCAAGGCAGTCATAGAGAATCATGAATGTTTGCTATCATCAAAATTCTAATCCATAAAATAAGATTTGCAACAATCTCCCCTTTTTTTATGATGGCAAATATTACTCGATGAATTTGCAAAAATGTAAACATTTTCTCCTAATCTCCCCCTTACTAAAATAAAACTTTAAAAATAGGAGAAATCAAAAATTTTGTTGTTTTTTATATTTGAAAGAAAAAAGAAACAAATACAACAATACGTTCTCTCCCTTTGACATTATCAAAAAGAAAAGGGGCACAAAAAAGTTTTAAAAAAAGTTACCTCTTAATTTTATTCAAAAACTTAGTAAGGAAAGGATTGACAATGCATAATCCAGTAAAGGTGAGAAATTCAAAAATTGTTAATCCAAGCTCAAGTTGTTTTAAATGCTCAAAAACTTTTTAATCCAATATATAAATCAAGAAACAAATTAGAAAAAGGAACACAAATTTTTTCAAAATTTCCTTTCATAAAATATATGTAATAGAAGATCAATACAAAAATTGGTGAATTAGGAATCATGATATTCAAGCTCTTTTTTTTTTTTTTTTTGAAGAATTGAAATGAAATGCATTGAGAACAAAGAACTAATTACAAGTAATAAAAGGATCACATTCCTCCTTGATTAATTTCAACAACAAGGACGGAATGTTCTCCAAAGAAGAGCTATCAAAGTAAAAACTAGCTTCCAATACCATAGTAGCACAACAATTAGCTACATTATTACAACTTCTAAAGGCATGATGGAAGACAACTTTATTGAAATCATTTAAAAAGCATAAATCCTTTTCCGGCCACCTATCCACATGCCAATTATTCTTCTTCAATGAATCTTGAATAAACTTGATAATGTTGATATTATCACTTTCAATAATCACCCCTTTGCAATCCAACATCCATTTACTTAGAAATTCCCTCACCGTAAGAATAATTGCTAGCTCAAGTTGAGCTATATACAAATGCATCTTACTCTTCCCGAAAGCACTAATGAACCGGCCTTTACTATCTCTAAAAATTACACCAATTCCAACATGATTGGAGCTAAGCAAAGTAGCATCGACATTAATCTTACTCCAATCTTTTGGTGGAGGGTGCCAAGAATTTTGAGACTCCCTAAGGAGATTAGTTCCCCAGCTCGTAAGAAGTGGATTAGATGTTGAAGTAGCTAAGAATAAAGCATTAGAAGCAACCAAAGAGCATGGCAAAGCAGCCTTACCATGCTTGACTTCATTCTGATTCTTCCAAGAAAGATACACAACCGTGCAGTAAATTATGACAATCCCAGAATAACAGGTAGTTAAATTCTTCAACTCCTATAAACAGCTATCCAGCGAATGAAAAACCGGTATATGAATAGCCCATTCAAGCATTTTCATAATAACTTCCACCATATATTTGCAATGAACAATAATATGCTCATATGATTCATCAGATTGGCAACCTCTAGCACAAAAAGCATTATCAGATAATCTGCGTTTCTTTAAGAACAAATTAGATGGAATAGCTTTTTTACCAAGCCTCCACCAGAATGTCTCAACCTTCTTGTTAATTTTCAACTTCAGCACCCAATTGAAGAACCCGTTCTCCTCATCAGCACAGCTTTAAAAAACATAATGCTCATATACCAAAGCAGAAACGGTCTTCCCCGAACACCAATTCAGCAGCTCCACCCTATCCTCATCCTCATTTTCAATACTAATTTGACTAATCAGTATAATTTAAACAGGATGATAAGCCAATTGTAAAACTGCAGAGTTCTATTCACCATTACTCATTAATAGCTGTTGTACATAGACACCCTCAAGGAATTCACAATTCACATAAGTTTGCCACCGGTTGATGCATTTATCAAGAAACCATGTATCATTCGAAACATTGATCCAGACTCTGTTGCCTATTATCCATCTGACAGCATTCTTCAAGAGTCTACCTCCATCCAACAAAAAGCGCCAAGCACTAGAATTACCATTCTTTTGAGCTTCATGCATAATATCACCATGATACTTACACTTCATTGTTTAATGAAACAATGAATCTGCTTTTTGTAAGAAATTCCAGGCCAATTTAGATCTAAGAGATCCATGTCTAAGTAAAGGAGAATGCAAACCCAATCCTCCCAAACACATTGGTTTGCAAATCTCTTCCCAAGCAACATAATGCATTCCATTAGTTCCATCATTTTTATGCCAAATAAATTTTTTACATAATTTTTCCAATTCATGAAGAACCCTCTTGGGGACTAACGAATGAGTAATCAAGAAGTTTGGCATAGAAAGCAGAGAACTTTTAATAAGGATGAGCTTACCTCCCAAAGAAAGGGACTATCAACGTATCTTTCCACTCTTTGCACATACGGCTGGACTTAAAAAAACTGTTAACAACATTCCATAAAGCCTCCCATACAATACTCCAATAACTTTTGTAAAAAGAAGAAGTAACCCCATCCACACCTGGAGACTTATTGTTACCTTGCTGGAAGACCGAACACTGCAGCACATCCACAGAAAAATCCTCATTAAGCAAGGCAATTTCCTCAACTAAAATGCTCTGCCTATCTGTAGCTAACGGCTAACCCGTTAAATCACAGTTCCTATGCCGCCATTTTTTTTTAAAAAAAATGATAAAAAATCTTCTCAATTTGATCATCTTCATCATATACCTTATTGAACTCATCTTTAATTTGGTTAATCTAATTTACATTCCTTCTAGCCGTGGCAAAGTTGTGGAAAAGCTTGGAATTTGTATCTCCTTCTTCATGTCATCTAGCTTTTGCCCTTTGATTCCACCATGTAGATAATCTTCTTAAAGTAACATTAAGCTCATGTACTTTAGTTCGAAGTAACAAGAGATCCTCATCTGCCCAATTCTCCCCCAAAGCCTCCTTATTTTGAAGTTCAAGGATCTCCCCTTTCATCTTTCCCTTTAAACTGTTCAAGTCTTTACATTTATTCTTATTCCAAAAAAAAATAAAGCTCTTAAAGTTCTGCTAGTCTTCCTTTGTAAGATCATATTTTCATCTCCATAATCCTTCTTTTTCCAAGAGTGATAAACAACAGTCTTACTTGCCGGGTAAGACCTCCATGTATCCTCAAACCTGATAACCTTTGACTTGTACCGCACACTAACATCCAATTTAAGAACAATCAGACTATGGTCGGAAGCCACTCTGGCCAAATGTCTAGTAGCAGCTAATGGAAGCTTCTGAATAGCAAGTGAATTTAATAAGCACCTGTCCAACCTCTCCCAAATCCGAGAGGCCCCCTCCTTGTTGTTACACCAAGTAAACCTTGGCCCAATGTATCCAATGTCATGAAAATCTGAATTCATCATAAAACCTTTCATCTCCTTAGGTCCTATAGAGAACAAGAACCTCTTACCTCCTCTCTTTTCCTCCTTATTCAAGATACAATTAAAGTCCCCTCCAATGATGGCAGGACAAGAATCCTCCATACATTTCTCAAGTTGCTTCCATAAACTACCCCTCTCCCCACAACACCTATTCCCATAGACCGTAGCAACTTTCCACATTCCCAAGTTAGGAATCGAAAGGTTAACAACAATTACCTGAGAAGAAGATTCCTTCACATCAAAAGAAACCAACATCCTGTTCCATAACACCAGAATTCCTCTAGAGGTACCTTCTGCAGGATGATGCCAATAATCCCAATCCTTCCCAATAAGACAATCAATCTCGCTTGTATCAATGCTAGAAAGCTTGGTCTCCATTAGACCAATAAAAAAAACATCTTGTTCTCTCACAACTTCCTTCAAATACAATGAGGCCTCCTTCTTCCTTGCCCCCTAAAATTCCAAAACAATAAAGAGGTCATTTAAACAATTAAAGGGGATTTCTCCCCATTGATGGAATTCATCCTTCCATCCCTTTTTCTTCTTATAATCTGGTTCTATTGTCCCTAAAGATCTCAACTCCTTGGCTAACTTCACTTTTACAACACCACTTTAGGACCCCACACACGTATGAATGAGTTCTGTATCAGCAACATTCATATCCTTCTCCTTTGATTTATCAATTTCTTCAATCTTACCACTGTCTTCTTCTTCACTGAAATCAGTTAACGCAACAAATCTTTTGATTAATTGAACTTCTAGAAGTTTAACACCTTCAGATCTCTCAAAATCTGGGCAAATATCTGGGACCCAGACAAACTTTTCAACAATAACCTCTGCCTCTTTCTTCAACTGATTTTCCTTCTGGACAGCAACACTCTAGCTGTTACTTCTCCTGTTCTCATCAATAGCCTTATCACCAATTACTTTCCTATTATTAGCATTACTATTGAACACCCGTCTATTTTTAAAATGAACATGAATCCAAGGGCCAAATTCTGAACTGATCATTGATTTCTTACCGTCAGTCACAGTCGTATTATCTTCCTCATTAACTGCATCTATCTTCCTTAACTTATGATCTTGAATCCAAAGTGATACATTCTCTAGACAAGCACTAGCTTTATGACCCACTTTGCCACATTGGTAGCATAGAAGATCAATCTTCTCGTACTCCACACATTGGAAGAACCTCCCAGCTGAGCCATCTACCCAAACACCATTCAATAGCTTTTTCTCCAAATCAATCCTAACACAAACTTGAGCAAACTCACACTTTCCCCAGCGGAAATTATTGCCATCTAAGTACATTGGGGTTCCAAAAAAAGATGCAATTCTTGCCAAATTATCCTCATCCCAACAATACAGTGGCAAGCATGGGAGTCTGATCCAAATTGAAGCAGAAATACCCATAAACAAATTTGGATTAAAAGCAGGGGACCATCTGTCCATACCGACAATGAATCCACTTACATACCATGGACCACCATTCAAAATTTCTTCTACCACCTCATTCATTTTAAACGAACATAATATCCAATTCATGCCAATTGAAGTCATATGAAAACCACCATACTTGCTCCATTGCCTCCTCAATTCAATACTACACACAAAAAAGGGTACGTTGCTACCCAATACTTTAATTACAATTGAATTCTTCAAAATCTCTGAGTTCTTTGCCTCCATTTCAGAATTTAATCTCACTGCAATCCCATCTTCAGAAAATTTAGCTTGATCCCTGTTAAACGAAATCTTGATATGCTTTGGCTTCGACCAAGCATCAGCAATCTCACCATTACTTTTCTGAAATGAATTAACAATCAGATTCACCTTGAAGATTTCAAAATTCTCTAAAACCTTTACAGGGTCCTCATCGTCAATCAAATTTTCATTAACCTTTTGATCAACAATCTCTGGCATAACCTTAACAACATTTCGATCCTTTTGTATATCAAGAACTCCAGAAAAATTATTTACCCGTAAAATTAAATCATTCGAAGCCGTAGGACCAAGAACAGCCAAATCTGGATTTCTCTTCTCCCCCATTAACTTCTTAGCAGCCAAATCCACCATCACAACATTCTTTCCCTTACCCTCAACAAAAGTTTGACGGTTCGGAGGTTTTGACCCATCTCTAATCACAATTCCATTCAAAGCCTTACCAGTAGCTCGTAAGGAGACAGAAGAATGCAGAGCATTCATGAACCCCGGCAAAGAACTGCCTGCGATCCTCCGGCGCCAATTCCATCGATCAAGAAAAGCCCGCGCAAAACAAAATTTGAACCTTCAGTGAACTTTCTCTCTCTAGAATTCCAGATGTTCTCTCTCTAGAAACATTGGACGAGGCTAAAGTAATCATGTGGCCACACACATGCATAAGATAACAAGGGTTTTTTTAAATTTTAAAAAATATAGAAAAAGTAGGCATACTTTTTGGTGGCTCATTTTATGCCTCTTGTCAGTCATATAAAATATATGTAATAGAAGATCAATGCAAAAATTGGTGAATTAGGAATCATGATATTCAAGCTCAAGTACCAAAAATATCAAGGGTTTTCTTAAATTTTAAAAAATATAGGAAAAGTAAGCATACTTTTTATGGGCTCATTTTATGCCTCTTGTCAGTTTTTTGGCGCACTTTACACGTCTTTTACTTTTTGATACACTTTGTGTATCCTTTTTCAATTTGGAGTCATTGCGCATCTTTTTGATTTAGCATCATTGGCCACTTTTTAATTTGGCGTCATTGGCCTTTTTTTTTAATCAGATATGCTACCTTTCTGAAATTTTAAAAACTAAAGCAAACCATACTATTGACAAAATGAATTACTTGATTAAGAAAATAATGAGGTGGATTCAACAACTTGCAAAAGATTCATATGCGAAAGATAAAATGTAGGGAGATGAAAAAAGTTCAATTTCAAAATCCAATTTAGAATATAATGAAGATTTTGAATCAAAAGTAGATAACCTTTTTCAGAAAACAAAGATTGAGGTCAAAATCATGAGTTTTCTTCCTTCGACTGTTTTTAGAGAAGACAACCACAACTTACCTAAGAATTCAAGAAAATAGGAGGTAGATTTTTTATTTTCATTTTTTTAAAAGAAGGTGATGTGTGTGTTGATTAGAGAAAACACTAAAAAAAAGTAAAGACAAAATTAAAAATTTGATGAAAAAGAAAAGAAGGAAAAAAGAATGAAAAAGAATAAATCCAAAGAAAAAAATATAGAAAATACACAAAAATTAACAAAACATGCAAAAACAAAAAAATAAAGCACACAAATAATGGTTTATAACATCATCTTCCTCCTGGTTTGATGATTCAGAAGCTAGGTCCGCCCAGGAGATTTTTTTGCTTTTTATTTTTTGTCATTTTCATAACTTGCTTAGCTTTACCTTTTTCTTTTGTAGGAAGAGTTCTCAAATTAGGGCACAAATTTTTCTTATGTCCAGGTTTCCTACATCCAAAGAAAATAATGTCAGAAGTAATCTTAGCATTCTTACCATTTTACCTTTATTCCACTTTCGTTGATGCTTATGTTTTAGTGAACTTTCCAATTTGCTTGTTAAGTCATTGCTTTCCTCACCAACTATGTGACTTTTCTCTGTGTCTTCAGCTTTTAGCACTGTCATTTCACATGCATTCAAAAGTCTTTGACCCAATCTATGCTCATAGGCAATGAGTGAGCTAATCAAATTATCAATATAATATTTTTTCAAATTTTTTGATTCACAAATAGCAACAACATATCAAGTAGATAAGGTAGAATTTTATTAACTTTTTCAAAGTTTAAAAACTCTTTACCTAAATCATGCAATGATGTCACAATTTGAATAAACTAGTATATATATCTAAGATCATCTCATAAGGTTTCATCCAAAATAGTTCATAATCATGCATTAAAATATTTAACTTGGACTGCTTGATTTCACTAGTGCCTTTGTATATGGTGTGTAATTTATCCCAAATTTTCTTGCCAGTAGAGCACGTGGATACAAATATAAAATCATCATAATTTAAAGCATAAAAAAATTTAAAGATTTAGCATTCAATTAAGTATTAATTTTTTCTTCTCTACTCCATTGATCAAAAGGAATACCAGTTTTAATTCCATCTAAAATACGTGACGGTACATAATAACCAGTTGAAATCATTTGCCACATTTAGAAATTAATTGATTGCAAAAAAGTAGACATAAAGATTTTCCAAACATCAAATATAATATTTTCAAACAAAGGTAGTCTGGAGATTGAATAACCTTCCGTAATATTACAATTATAAAAATTAGCAATGGATCAAAATTTAAAAGTTTTCAAAAACTTATTTTTATGAATCCTGCTCTGATACCACTTGAAAGTTTATTAGGGATGTTAAGCCCTTATGAACTAGCCCAAGGTTAACTAAGAGGGGGGGAGGGGTGAATTGTAATTTTAAAAATCTTTCGATCAAAACACAAACCCAAAGAAAAAACCAAGATTCACCATAAAGAAAATCAAAGTGTGAAAAATAAATGCGAAAATAATAAAGGAAAGAACTCACCAGATTTATAGTGGTTCGATCAAACCTTAACCTACATCCACTCTTCTGAGGTACCCTCCGAGTATTACACTAAACCTAGTGTCTCTCCTTTAGCCCCCACAGCTAGGTGGAGAAGCCCTTTCAAAATCACTTTGATCTTCCCTATTACGGTGGAGTAGTCAGGCCCATTGACACCAATGAGATTTTCTTCTTCCCAAAACTTCCCTCAAGACAAGTCTTGAATTTGATGGTACTAAGGTGCAAGCTCTCCTGAGTAATCTTGTGGAACCCCCTCCACACTCCCTTGAAACCCAATCCAATGATCTTCTGCCTCACTCAAACTCCACCCTTTCCTCTCTCCCTTTCAAGCTCTATCTTCAAGTTTCCTCCAAATGAATGAAGCTTCAATGGCTACCAAAGACACTTACTAAGTGCTTTGTCAAAGCTTAAATAGAAGAGTTCAAAACAAGCTCATTAATTACAACTTGCCGACTTTATCGTCCAGGATGATATGTATATCTTCTTGGCCAATCAGTATAAATTAAGCTAAATCAGTAAGAATAATTTGGATGATTAGAAGAAATTTATTTATATCATCCATGATGATAAAATATCATCCGGGCCGATCAATACAAATCATGGAATATTGTCTTGAAGATCGCCCTGAATAAGAGCTGTCTGATGTCCAATCATCCAGTTAATCATCCCAATCGATCCTGCAATCATCTAGGATGATTTGATCGTGCAATCAAATTTTAATTGCTTTCCTTAAATACTAGATTAATTTAGGCATAATTGTGCTAGATTAGCAGGCAGATGCAGGATGAGACCTGGACGATGTCCAAAAATAACTAATACCTAAATAGATCTGGCGGCTGATTCTTTCTATTTTGAGCCTATCATCCCGGCTGATACAAAAATGTCCAAGACGATGTGCTTAATGACAGCTGCCTTCATAAGGATGCCCTAATAGGGTTTCTATTTTTAGTCTAATCATCTTGGCCAATGTAAGAATCATCCAAGATGATGTACTCAAAATAAATAACTTTAAGTCAGATAGAAGGAAATCCCCCAACTGTGTGTGTGTGTAAGGTTACTTAGCATCATGAACCACTTTATTTACAATAGAGTCAAGAAAAGGAAAAAATACAAATTGACTCAGACTTAATCTAACCAATCTTAAGCTAGCATGAGTTGCACTCTATCTTGTGGAACTAAAAAGTTAGTATGCAAGGCAGTCATAGAGAATCATGAATGTTTGTTATCATCAAAATTCTAATCCATAAAATCAGATTTGCAACAATCTCCACTACTAAAAGATGATCCCTTAGTGACTCTACCTCATTTGCTAGAACTGGTCATTCCTAAGATGAGAAGGATTGGAAGAGGCTATTGAAGTGAATGAAAATGAATTATAAAGCCATCATATTTAAAGAAAAAATGATCATTCAAATATACAAAAAAGGTTTTGTACAGTACGATATATGGTTTGTACTTTACAAAAATAATTTCATATGTACGAACGAATACATTCAAAATGAAAAAACTTTTCATAATCACACAAGTTATGAAGCATCCTTTCATACACGCTTTTTGACCAGACAATTATACAAACAAACAGGTGTTGGTCCGGGATGAATGGTTATTTAAGATCATTTTATAGTTTTGTCCCCCACATAGAATGACACGTGGTCCGTATGTACGAACTAAAATTTCATACATACGATTAGTTATAATAACTGATTCTTCCTGTATAACCGTCTACATGCATACTTACGAATGTATGCAAATTATATGGGATGATATAAATATCGTACAGTATGATATGTATTTAAAAATTAAAAACTTTACATGATCAACCCAAAACAATGATTTACGTGCTATAGAATTTGTACGGGATGAAAATAATTTTGTATAGTACAAGTAAAACACCTAGAAAATTTAGAACGAACGATTAGAAACAGAAAATCCAATATTTGAAAATATTTCAAAAACACACAAAATATAAAACAAAAATAAAAAAACACTTACACAAACAAGCACATTGATAATAAAAATGAAAACACACAAAGACACATAACAAGTTTGCAAAAAACTTTAATTAAGCATCTAGATCCATTACACCAAGCCTTGTTCTTAATGCGCTAAAAGTATCAAAGGATAGTGGTATTGTAAAAAATTTCTGGAAGTTGATTTTCAGTAGAAATATGGTTCAAATCAATTTTTCCTTTGGATAATAATCCCTAATGAAATGATGCCTTGTCTATATGTTTGGTTCTATAATGCTGAATAGGATTTTTTCAAATACAAATGGCATTAGTGTTATCACAATAAATTTGAATTATGCCTATTAAAAATCCTAAATCAATCAACTATTTTTTCAAATAAAGAACTTATGCCACACAACTTCCTAAGGCAATGTATTCAGCTTCTGCAGTAGATAGGGCTACAAAATTCTATTTTCTTATGGACCAAGAAACTAAAGAATTTCCTATAAATTGACAAGTTTCAAATGTACTCTTTCTATCAACCCTATAACCTATAAAGTCTGAATTAGAATATCCAATTATTTCAAATGAAGAGCTAAACTTAAGATACAAAATCCTTAAGTTCTGAGTTTCCATGAGATATCTCAAAATTCTTTTTACTACTATCAAATGTGATTCTTTTGATCAAGAGATTTTCCCATTGGGTCCTTATTCAACTCAACTAAGGAACTCATAGGTGTACTAACTAGTTTGGCATTGTCCATTTCATACTTCTTGAGGATGTCCTTAACATACTTCGACTAACTAAGAAATGTTCCCTCCTTAATTTGCTTAATGTTAAACCTCCCATTAAACTCATCTCAAATTCACAACTCATTATTTTAGAAAAATTAGCACAAAAATTTTTATTTGAAGATCCAAAAATAATATCATCAACATAAATTTGAACAATGAGTATATCGTCTCCAAGTTTATTCAAAAAGAGAGTAGTGCCCACACTTCCTTTTTCAAAAGTTCTCTCAAAAAAGAAAGTGCTCACCCTCTTATACCAAGCCCTAGATGCTTGTTTTAATCCATATAATGCCTTTTTTAATTTAAAAACATGATTTGGGTATTTTAAATTTTCAAAACTAGGAGGTCATTCAATACAAACATCATCTTGTATCACCCCATTTAAAAAAGAACTTTTAATATCCATCTAAAACAATTTAAATCCTCTAAAATAGGCAAAGGTTAGCAAAAACCTAATTGATTAAAGTCTCACTACAGGGGAAAAGTCTCCTAAAAATCAATCCCTTCAATCTAATTATACCCCTTAGCCACCAATATAACCTTATTTCTAATGACAACTCCTGAGTCATTCATTTTATTTTTGAATAACAACTTAGTTCCAACAATACTTTGATTCTTTGGCCTTACAATTAATTTCCAAACATCATTTCTCACAAATTGATTTAATTCTTTTTGCATTTCCAATATCTAAAATTCATCCGAAAGTGCTTGATTTACATTTGTGGGTTCTATTATTGAAATAAAAGCATAATAATTGAATTTTTTATTTAGTCTATGCCTAGTCCTAACACCTTCATTAGGTTCACTTAAAATCAATTCCTTAGAGTGGTTTTTAGAAAATCTAAAATCTTTAGACAACAGGTTTTTAATCTCCAAACTTTCTTTCAAATTAATCTTCTCAATCCTTTGGGAGTTATTATATAAATCATCTTCTTCCAAAATTGGTTCTCTTAAAATTTCAAATTCATCAAATACAACATGTGTGATCTCCTCAACTGTCAAAGTTCTTTTGTTAAATACTCTATAAGATTTTCCAACATTAGAGTATCCAAGAAAAATTCCTTCATCTGATTTTTTATCAAACTTTTCTAAAAAAGATTTTCTATTATTATGTATGAACACATTACATCCAAAAACATGGAAATGTGAAAAATTAAGTGTTCTCGCTTTAAGAAGCTCATAAGGTGTTTTATTTAATTTTTATCTAATATTCTCGTTATTCAAAACATAACATGCAGTACTGACTGCTTCAGCCCAAAAATATTTAAAAAGTGAATATTCTGCCAACATTACTCTAGCAGCTATAATTAATGTTCTGTTCTTTCTTTCAACTATCCCATTCTACTGAGAGGTTATAGGTGCAGAAAAATTGTGACCAATTCCTTTTTCCTTATAAAAATCCTTAAATTTTTTTATTTTCAAATTCACCACCGTGATCACTTTGAATGGTTAAAATCTCATTTCTTAATTTCTTCTAAATCCAAGTCAAAAAATTTCTAAATTCCTCAAATGATTCACTTTTATGAAATAAAAATTTAACCCACGTGAACCTTGAGAAATCATCCACTATCACAAACCTGTATACCATCCCTCCTAGACTAATAGTGCTAACCAGTCCAAAAAGATCCATATGAATAATCTTTAAAGATTTTCTAGTTTTAAGATCCTTATAGGAATGAAAAGGGGACTTCACCTATTTTCCTAATTGATATGCATCGCAAAGGTGATTCTTAGTAAAGTATAGTTTTGGTATACCTCTAACCAAATCCTTTACAATAATTTTCCTAAGGTTTTTCATGCCAGAGTGACAGAGTCTCCTATGCCATGACCATGATTCATCAGAAATAGTTTTCAAACAAAAGCATTAGGAATTGAAATATAATTTAAATCTAGCATATAAATGTTGTTTACACTTTTTTCATGCAAAATATCATTACCATTCATGCTTATTATGCAGCTAGCGAAAAATTTTTTACATTATAACCTTTAATCATAGAGCTGATTTATACTTAACAAATTATGTTTTAAGAATTTTTCAAGTAGTACATTTTCTATGGAAAAATTTTGCAAGTTTCCAATAGTACCTGATCTGACCACTTTCTTAGTGGTTTTATCTCCAAGTGTAAACTTGCCTCCACTTTTGTCTTCTAGCAAAATAAATTGCTTAGTGTCTTTAGTCATATGCTTTGAGAAACCGTTGTCCTGGAATCAAATGCTCTCATGAGGCCTTGTATGAGAGCGTGCCTGCAAAACAATCAAATGTTAGACTTGGGAACCCAAACAAGTTTGGGTTCTCCTTTTGGCAATTTAAAACTAGATGTATGTATGATATGTCTTGATTTATGCATTTAAGTTTTCACACTAAATGAGTTTTTCTACCCAAAGTACAGCTGTGTGCAATATGTCTAATCATGCCATGAGAATAACAATTAATTCTAGGAAATGGGTTTCTTAATCTTTTATAGTAAATCTTTCTTTTCCTGGGTTGTAAAATTTTTTACCTCAAAATAAGATTTGTAAAATCATCAGGTGTTGGGGGTATCCTATTTTCCTTGAGAGTTTTCACTTTTAACTTAAGAAATGTGTTTACATCTTTCAAGATATTAATATCATATTTTAAATAATGCTCTCTATTCTTTGACTCATCCTCAAAACTTTTGATCTCTTTTTCCAATTAAGCATAGGATGATTTTAAAATATCATTCTTTTTTTTTCAAGTCATCAAATTTATTAAGTAAGCTCATGTGGTTGTTATCTATGAATGCATAATCCTTTCTAAGGATTTCATGCTCTCTTTACAGTTCTAGCATTTCTAAATTTAAACTAGCATGCATTTTCTTACGTTTTCTATTTGCATCATAAATTCTTTCACAAACTTCTAACAGTTTATTATATGTCAAGTCATATACCTCTTCTTGATCCAACTTATCAAGACTATCGGCCATTAAGCACAAGTTGGTGACTTCCTCCTCCTTTATATTTCTGATGAATCTAAAGTTGAGTTCACCCAAAAATCCCTTTGAAATCTCTTCTTGCCCTTCTTCACATTTGCTCTCTCCTTTACCTTCTCCTTGCTAGGAATGGCTTTGAGATTGGGGTAATCCAATTTTATATGTTCAAGTTTCCTACATTCATACCCAATTACATCATTAGAAACCTTAACATTTTTATTAAACTTACCTCTATTCCATTGTTGGTGTCTCCTCTGCTTTCTTTTAAAAAAGCTCCTAAATTGCCTAGTCATCAAGGCTATGTCATCCTCATCCTCAGGTTATGACTGATCACTCTCTGATTCCTCCACTTTCAGTGCTATGTTCTTCTCTTTTCGTTGTTCTCATACATCCATCTTTCTTTGACTCACTCCTTACTCGTAAGTAATTAGTGATCCAATAAGATTGTCAATAGAGTAAACCATTAAATCTTTAGACTCTATTATATGAGTTATCTTGGCATCATAAGTAGTAGGCAAACAACAAAGTATTTTATTCACTAACTTCGTAATCATTAATTTTCTACCTAATGCATGCAAAGAAGTGACTATCTGAGTGAATCTTGTATATATTTCAGAATTGGATTCATTTGGTTTCATGCAAAATAATTCATAGTCATGTAACAAGATATTTAGTCTAGATTACTTTACCTCATTAGTGCCTTCATAAGTAATACAAATTCTATCCCATATGTTCTTTCCACTTTTGCAAGTGGAAACTTGCAAGTAATCTTCTTACTTAAGTGTACAAAAGAAACTATTTAAGAATTTCATGTTTAACTATGATAAGTCATATTGTTCTACAGTCCAATCATCAAAGGGTATTTCAACTCTAACCCCATTAACCAAACTAGTTAGTTTTGTATACCCTTCTTGAACTAAAATCGACATGTGATAATCTAGTGATTACAGAAAAATAAACATGCATATTTTCCAAAAATCAAAAGGAATATTATCAAATAACGAAGGTCCAGTGATTAAATACCCTTCAGGTGTGTTTTGATTTCCAAAAGAAGCTATTCTTATTTTTTCAAAAAGTATTCTAAACTTATGATTTTAAAATGAAGCTCTGATATCACTTGTTGAAACTTGATTAGGTTGTCAAGCCTAAGCTATTGTCCTAAGGCTAACCAAGAGGGAAGTGAATTGGTAATTTAAAAGTTGAAAGCTGTTAATTTTTTAAAGCAAGTTAATTAAAGTTTCTAAATAACTTTTCAATCACATAAAAAATAACTTATAGTAAATAAATGCGGAATTAAAAGGACACAAAGATTTATAGTGGTTAGGTCAAACACAACCTACATCCACTCCCAAAAGACTCCCTCTTCAGGTATTACACTATTACCAAAGTAAGTCTCCTTTTGCCTCCACAACAAGGAAGTGAAGCCTTTACAAAAACCACTATTCCACCAATTCCCGATGCGGCAGAGAATCGTCATCCTTTCACACTCTCCAAGTGTTGATAGAGAATCATCATCCTTTCACACCATCCATGTGCATGTAGAGAATCTTCGTCTTTTCACACCCTCCATGTGTAGGCAGAGAAACTTCATCCTTTCATACCCTTCAAGTCTAGGCAGATAACATCATCCTTTCGCACACTCTAAATGTCAGTAGAGAACTAAATCTTTTCCAAAGATCTTTTCATGAGAAATTTAGAAAGACAAGAGGAAAAATGACTACCAAAATTACAAAGAGATCCTTGCCTTTGTGTAACCTTGTCAACCCTTCTCACTCCACTTGCATGAAATCTCTCTCAACCACACTCTCACACTCTTGCATTCAATTTTCCTTGAAAAATTATGAAGAAAAGACTTTTTCACATTAGTTTTTGTGGACCTTTTATACTAAAGACACAAAAAATCATAAAAAAAAACATAATTTTTCAATTTTGAACATTAAAAAATTTCATATTTTGTTTTAATGAAACATTGGGACGAAAATAGTCCTCACAATTTGTTACTCTACAAGGCATGTACGAATTATGATCATACAGTATGATCCATACTTAGAAAAAATTATTTTTGAGCGAACAGGGACCCATCCATTTTGTACTCTGGAAGGCATATATAAACTAGGTTTGTACAGTATGATCTATACTTAGAAAAATTATTTTTAAGTGAATAGGGACCCATCCATTTCATACTCTGGAAGGCATGTACAAATTAGGTTCGTACAGTATGATCCACACTTAAAAAAATTTTCATTTCTATTTGTTCAACTGCTCAACGGGGAAAATAAATGACCACATCATTCCGTATAATCAGACATCTTACAGTACAATTAGTTAAAAATGTGAATTTTAAGCTCTTCCTCAGTGTGTGTGTGTGTGCTCAGTTACATAATTACAATCACACTCTCTCATAGTCAATAAAATGGAAAATTACAGATGTCAATTATAAAAAACTCTAAATTGATCTAGATTTGAAGTATTTAACAATCCGGAGTACAGTTTTCCTGAAATATTAGTACACACAAGAGCAAACTAATTCTTCCAAATATATGTTAGGAGAAATAATAATCAAAGCAATAATATTTAGAATCATCAAAAACATATAAGTTACAAGAATACCAAACATGCAAGAACTAAGTAGCAACTATCTCAAAATCAATAACCTTTAAGGCTACATTTTTCTCCTTTTTCTTCTCACCTACATCAAACTGTATTTGGTTCACTCCTTACTCATAAGCAATGAGTGATCTAAGTATGTTATCGATTGAATAAATATTCAAATACTTAGATTCAATAATGTCAATAATTTTTGCATCAAAGGAAGAAGGTAAACATCTCAGAGTTTTGTTTACTTCTTCATAGTTTGTTAGTTCTCTTACTAAGGCCTGAAGGGATGTAATAATTTATACAAACCTAGTATACATTTCAGAAATAGATTCACTAAGTTTGATGTAGAAAAGTTCATAATCATGTAGAAGAATATTTACTCTAGATTGTTTAACATTATTTGTACCATCATACGTTATGCATAATCTATCCCAAATTTCTTTTTCCGTGGAATAAGTGGAAACATGCATATAATCTTCAAATTTTAAGGTATAAAAAAAATTATTTAAACTGTTAGCATTTAGTTGTGTTAAATCTCTATCTTAAAAAGTCCATTCAAAAAAAGGAACTTCAATTTTTATGCCATTAACAAGTTTAAAATATGTAGCATAACCTTTCTTAATTAGCATCCATATGTGATAATCAATTGATTATAAAAGGTGGACTTTTAGGTTTTCTAAAAATCAAAATGTATAGTGTCAAAAAGAGGTGGTCTTGAAATTAAATATCCTTCTGCGGTATTTTTATTTCCATAGTTATCCATGGATCAAAATTCAAAGTTTTCTAAAACTAGATTTTAAGAATCCCACTCTGATACCACTTAAATATTCATGAGGGTCTTAAACCCTAAATAACTAGCATGAGGCTAATCTGGGGGGGGGGTTAATTGGTAGTATTAAAAAAACTTTAAAAAAAAATCTTTTTCATCTTTTTAAATATAAAAAAATAATAATAACTTTAGATGCAGAAGAAAAACAATTTATATAATAAAATTACAATCAGATATTTCAATCACAGAACAAATCATAGAAATGTGCAAAAATAAAAAGTGGTAAAGGTAATAAAAAAAGAACACACAAAATTTTATTTTGGTTTGATCAAATATTACCAACGTCCACTCCTTGGAGACTCCTTCTCTAAGTAGTGCTCTAAACTAAAGTGACTCTCCTTTTTCTCCCACATTAAGGCGAAGAAGCCCTAATAAAATCTTTCCACTAACACAGTGTGGCAGAGAACCTTGGATTCTTTTTCACCCACCTGGTAAAGGCTAGGAACCTAGGAATCCTTTTACTCCCTCCTAGAGTAGGCAGAGAACTTGGATCTAATGCTGAAGGTGATCTCCCTAGAGCAGCCAAGGAACTAGTGGAGCAACTCCAAAAATATGATGAACACCTTACTTGGAGAAACCTTTGTGATTCCCTCATAAACTCCGCTGACAAGGGTATCTCTATCTTAAGATCTCCCTCTTCCTTCTCTAAGCTTTCTCATGGATCAACTCCACAGCAAAAATTATTTCAAAAGATAATTAGAGAGTTTAAATAAAGAGCCTCCAAAAGAAGACCTAATTTTCAATTTTGTGCAACTGATCATCCAGAATGGTCGAAGGATCGTCCTGTATGATTGGTACAACATATCCCTTTCAGCCAAGATGAATGGAATTGCTCTGTATGATTACTTCAAGAGAAGTAGGCAGATCATCTATTATGATATAAGTATCATCCTAGATGATTAGTATTAAAGAATTGAAATTCATCTAGTATGATAATTGGCGGTGCCTTATCATCCCATGCACTTCTTTATAGTCTAGTATAATAGGAGTACATCATTTTGGACAATTAGTTGAAAAATTATGGTATTCATCTAGTATGATAGCTGGCGATCCCTTATCATACAAAAATGTTTTCTATCATCTAGGATGATCGTTGCTGACTATACTATACGATCGTATCAAATTATTTTTTACCATAATTATTCTCCTAATCATGGGTTTAATTTAGGAATGATTGTCCTAAATCTTCCAAGATGATTAACATCTTTCTGTATAATTAGTATAAAATTTGAAAATTAAAACATTTTTTAAATTATGTTTGGCGGCTATTTTCATGATCAAAATTGATCATCCTTTATGATAGGGATTATCTAGTATGATTAATTTAATCACTCTAAAAATTGGGATGCCCTAATTAGTATTTCTATTTTTAACTAATCGTCCAGTATGATATAAAATCATTATGTACAATTAGGTAAAAAGATAGAGAATTATCTAACTCACCAAATTTCTCCCCATGAGTGTGTGTTTGCAAGGTTACTTAACTTGGTGTTCACTAGTATATTACTTGACTAAAGAAAAGTAAAAAAGGTACATTGAATTTGAAGTTCACTAGTATAAATGAACCTCACTCAAGAAAATTGACTCAATCCTAGTCTACTCGATCTTGAGCTGATTTGCTTACAAGTGATCTTGTGGACCTGCAAAGCTAGTATGCATGGAAAGCAAAAAGATATGCACTAAGAGTAATTGTAAAGAAATAAGGATGTTTTGCTGTCATCAAAATCATAGTACTTTGATCTAGATTTGCAATAATAATTCTAAACTAAACTACGTGTATTAAAAAGATAATGAAAAAAATATTATAAGAAAGGTCCAAAAAGTATAAATACACCCTTGAGCTCAACCATCCAGCCTTATAAGGATGCAGATGGAAAATTTAGTGATAAAAATTATAGGGAAATAATAGGATTACTTTTTTATTTTCTCACTAGTAGACCATGTGGGCCTCCAAAAGGACACCGCTAAGTGAGGACAAATGCACAAAGTACGATCACACTATCCCGTTAGACAAAATGGTCGTAGGCCTTTGAACTCTTTGCAAGCTAGCCAATGGGAAGGCAGAAGAGAACATATATACTATTAACCCTTAAGGATAATGGCTTTCTCCTATGCATCTAGATATGTAATGATATGTTTAACCTGATCACAGTTACGAGATTTCCCCCATCTGATACATCATCTTGAGTGAGGTTTATTTGGTGTCGGATTTAGTTTTCCATGGGTACAAGCCCCCGTAGTTAATTACATCTTAAACTGGGACCAAATAAGACTCTCGATTAAGGACTATATATTAATTTCTGAGATGGGATTGGTACATAAGAAGTAGTCTAGGAGATTCATATTCATAGGAAAGGAAAGGTTCAGCTTGGATTGGTCAACATACACAGTTCATATCATCATCTAGAAGGGATAAGGTAGGGAAAAGAAATTGGAGAAATAAAACACTGGACTCTTGGCATATAAGAGAGAAGGATTTAGCTGGCATCATCCATGTGATGCAGATAGGTGGGATTTATAGCCTCTAAAGGATAAAGGACTTACCAACTGATAATGCATATAATGGGATGCCAATAGCAGTAGCCTTGAACACTAAATCTATAATGAGTTTAGTATTCTATATATAATACTAATACCCGTGTCCTAGCTAATTCATTTTGGACTTACATCATAATTCAAAATAAAATCCAGGTAACCACGTAGTCTTATAAAATCCATGCTGTCGATCTTTGTGAAAGATCGGTGGGTGGCTTTGTCTTTGGAAATTAAAATGACATCTAGAGAAATTCCTAAGTGGTATTATACTTATGAACAATATTATGCTTCTTGACTAAATTTTGAAATGCATACTAATTAAAAGTCTATAAATAAAATATGCTTAAAATTTTAAAAGGGACTAAAAAAATAATTTTTTAGAAGACTAGGCTTCCCCATATTTAGTACCTCATCCTCATAGGTTAGATTATCTGAACTCTACCTACAGGTTGGAAAGTATCTAAATAAGGAAAAGGAGTAATCTAGGAATATGCTTGCGACCCCAAAATGGTTCTAACATATTCTCTACACCATTTATATTTCTATGTTATTTACTTTTTAAAAATTTTAAATTTAATTATGAGTAGAAAAAAAAATTAAATCCTAAAGAGCCTAGCAAAATCAGGGACATACACATGCAAGAAAGAAATCTAGAAAAATATGTAATTTCTACTACACAATCAAAGTAATCAAATCACATCACAATAAATAAATCAAGTAAAAAATGGAGCAAATTCAATGTGGCAAGTGCTACATTATACACCCAGAGTATAGAAGTGTAATGGTGGATGGGAAATTCAAATAACAACCCATATTTTAAACCTATAAAAGACGCACATTTTTAAAATAAGACTTTTTTTTTCTTTTTAGTCTTCTGATCTTCAAGTCTATAGGTCTTCATATCCATGGCATTCATTTTTTTGTATTATCAAGGTACCTCCTCTAGTGGTATGCCCAAATTAAAAGAAATTCCTTATGAAGTTCTTTTTTTTTTCTCTTTCGACTCCTTATATTAAAAATGCCTCATTTTTTAAAATATTCACAACTCGATATTAAATTGCATTTGAAAAAGAATGACTCAATATGAAAGCACATTAGTAAGAAATTTATATATAAATTACATCCACATATCAACACAAAATAATCATTTTTGCTCAAATTTGGGCAACTTGTAAGCTCGGTTATGCTTTTTATTATGAAAGGGTGGTTGAGATTTCTGATGCCACTACAAAAAATCTTATTAGTTAAGAAAAATATTATCATTCTCAACCCCCCTTTTATTAAAACCCTCTATAAGCAAGGCCAGCTACAGAAAAAAAAACATCTTTAGTATCTAAAGCAATCTTAAGTAAAAGAAATAATAAAAACAATAATCATTACAAACATACGACATAAG
>NW_021320147.1:1059734-1065866 GCF_001605985.2 Dendrobium catenatum
GGCCAAAACTGGCGTATGCATTTCCGCCGAAAAGTGCGACGGAAACTTTTGGTTACGTCGGATTATCCATGTGTTCCGGCGAATTTCGTCCGCCGGTAATAAGTGGTTTTCCTGTAGTGTGCATCGCATGCTGAACATAGAGTTATTATAGAACAAAGACATAAATGCCACTATGGCACTTTTTTGATGCCTCGGTGCTGGCAAGTAAAATGTCGAAGTGATCCACTTCAATTTTTTTCTCTAGGTTTTCTTTAAAAAATGTTCATCTATTAAAAATATTTAATGTTAAATTATACCTACCTTAAAAAATGTTGTCCTAATCATTTTCAATATCGACATTATAATAAAGCAAAACAAAAATAAATTAAATCCAAAAAAACATGAAACAAGATAAATTCATCAAAATAAATCACACCAATTTACAAACCAAATCAATATGATATCATTTTGATTTACCATCAATAAAAACATAATAGAAATCAAATATAGCTACTGATTACTGACTCATCATTAATTTCATTGAATCAATCATTAGTTGATAAATTATTCACACTTATGCATGTCCTAGGATCATATATTTTTAACATGTTATGCAATGATTATCAATTAAATAAGATTGAGTATTCAACTAGTAGATCATCTTGGTACATCCCAATCTTCATGTTGAGAAGACAATAAACTTTACTCTGTACTATTCCTAGTGTAGGTTTGCAATGACTTTCACTTGCTACCCTTCATTGTATCGTCTATATCTAATAATCCTCTATTTTAAGCCCTACTTAGATTGCTACGCTCTATATCCTTATCCTATTCCTTTTCATCAATGTGAACAATCAACCACCTTTTGTGTTCACTATCCATATCTAAAAAAAAAATTAATTCATTTGGAAGAACTATCTAATATTTATTCAACATCGAACACACTCCTATAGACTTCCTATAAATACCTTAGATCCTTTTTTATTGTTAGAAGATCTAGCTCTTCTTTTCTTTATAATCTCCTAGTGGCATGTCATCTCAAGATTTCATTATGCACATGTGTTATCTAAATGTTAGAATAGTCAAATGCTTCAATACTAATATATCTTTATGAACAAACTCAAAAACTTCTTGAGTCTTTGGTGGTATCTTAGCACATCCTTAAGTCATCTAAAAATATTAATCATTTTCTTTAATTATACTAACTAATTATTGAGCATACCTAAATAATGCAATTAATTCTTCTTTATTCTACATCATTTTTTTAATTTCCTTATTCTAACCTCATAATGGCCTCCTGTAATTATTATTGAGCTAATGGGGGTAAAAACCAATTCTTGAAAATAACAACAAGTTCTGCCCAAGTAATCTCTTCATAAATTTCTCCTTTGAATTTTTTTGATGTTGTCCTATCCACCATCTCTTTTCTACTTCTTCAAACAAAAAGAATACTAATTGAACTTTCCTATTCTTAGTTCATTGTGTACTATCAATTTTGTTTTACTTCAATTACATATTTTTTTACTCTCCTGGGTTGTAAAACCTGCTTAAATAATCAGGGCTTAAACTTATGAAACTTCTATGGTGCTAATCTTCATCACTATTATTAATCCCTAATTGTCAGCTCTCAGTGTCACTTATAATATTGGAATCCATATTGGTACATTATAACATACTATTGGAAGACACAGGAACTACTGCTGCACTTTACTAATTCTATACATCTTGATTAGTTGGATCCATTTGTCCACTTGTAGAGTCATCTTTCTAATCCATAAAACATCAAACTCAACACACAAACATACAAATGTTATTAATCAATCAAATGCAATGAATTAAATTTATTCTACCTACTTCTACCCCACTCATAATGAATTCAACAAATCATGTTATAATTTAATTCTTCCAATAATCATCACTTTGATACAAAAATTTGTGATACCTCAAGATGTTAAAAAAAACTATTAATTTTAACAATTATTAATAAAAGAGTCACTAATTTCATTTTCAACCAATTTAAAATTGTGAATATATATATATATATATATATATATATTTCAAATAAATTTCAAAGGCATATAGTTCTTGGCATTTCATCAAACTCTACTTACATTATTCATTGACTATTTGCTATATTCATTACATATCGATGGTGTATTTAATTATTGTATTTTATCATTTTATTAGTTATAAAATCGCTATATGTACATGTATCATAATGATCTGTAAAAAATCAGTTATCCAACATATTTTTTTACTTGTTAGTTCCTGATCAATCATTTATGTATGCAATCATATATATAAATCTATATTATATCAAGGCAAACATTAGAATCATATAGTATGGAAAGGCAGTACATTTAGCTTTACTATGATGTTTTGAACATATGTCTATGAATCATATGTTAATCAATAATCATTATCGTTTATTTATATCTTTACATTCATTTGAAAATCATTTATTATAATAGGTGGCTTTAAATAAATCAATAATGTGTCATCACTATCCACCCATCAAAATAATCAATCAAACAGATATATGCTAACACTAAGAGTTACACCAGAAATATTTATTTTAAGGAAAGCTCATCAGCCGACCCTCACGTATAAGGATTATATTTTTATAGCCAACCCATACTGACAATAGTTTTTATATCCAATAATTTTTTTTTTCAAATACAAAAGTGATATTTATATGAAATGTACAATAGATATTAGAAAATGCTTAGTAATTTATATAATTCATTAAACAAGTTTAAATCTTTATAAATTCATAACAATATTTAAAGTTTATGAAATTATGAAATAGTCAATACAAAATGATGACATTTTTAGAGTTTCAAATTATATCTGACCCTACCACTCTCTTTATAATGTTATCTCGTAGTGTTACTTTGCCTCCTGGCCTAGCCTCCTGCGAAATAAATTGATTAGCATCTCCAATCATATGCCTTGAACATCTGCTGTCCCTGTATCACATGCTCTTACAAAACCTTCAATGAGAGCAACCCTACGAAATCATCAGATGTTAGATTTGGGAACCTAAAAAGATTTCGGTCCTATCTTGTGAAAATAAGAGTAAAATACATGCATGTTATCCTGTGAGTTTTGAACTTTAGGTTTCCACACTAAATATGTTCTTTGGTGAATGGTGCAAGTGTGGAAGATTTATCCCACCCTGCCATAAGAAAAATGTCTAACTCCAGGAAAAAGGATTTAGTAATCTATTAAGGTTATTGTCTCTTCTTTGGTTTGAATGATGCATGATGATCTGATGGATTATGAATCTCAAGCATTGTGGGTGGTTTTTTTTATTTTCTTTCAATGAAATTAATTTAGTATCTAAAAAACTTATTTTTATTTTTTAGAATTGAATTTTCTATTTTCAAAATATGCTCCCTACTATTTAAATCAGATGCAAAATTATTTAAGTCCTTATATACATTTTCTAGTTCAACACGTAAACTTTTTTAAGGAATCATGCTCATGTATTAAATAAAGATGCTTTTCATTCAATACATCAAATTTATCAAGCAAAGTCATATGATTAATATCTAAACTATAATTATCTTTTCTTATGCACTCGTGCTCTTTTTACAGAGTTAAAAAATTAAGTTGAAGACTAGCATGTAGTTTCTTAAGATTCCTATATGTAGAATGAGTTTTCTCTAAAACTTGAAGTAATTGATCGTAAGTAAGTTCACATACCTTCTCTTAATCAAATTCATCAGATATTAAACATAGGTTTGTTCAATTTTTGAGGAGTCTGATGTTAAGTCCACGTAGAAAGCCTTTGGATCCTTCTTTTTGTCCTTCTTAAACTTAGGTTTCTCCTCACCCTTCTCCTTGCTTGGGTGAGCTTCCATAGTTGGGCAATCAAATTTCAGATGCCCTGGCTTCCTGCATTCAAAATAAATAACATCACAAGAAACTTTAGAATTTTTATTATTCTTACCCTTGATTCATTTATGATAATGCTTTTGCTTTTTTCTCAAGAAGCTCTTGAATTGCCTTTTTTATTAAAGTAAAGTCATCATTGTCAGAACTAGAAGAATTAGTGTCATAATCATTTGTTGAAATTTGATTAGGTTGTTAAGCCTAAGCTACTGTACCAAGGCTAACCAAGAGAGGAGGTGAATTGGTAATTTAATATTTTCTCTTGGATTTAAAATTTGAAAGCCATTTATTTTTAAAAGCAAGTTAAATAAAGTTTCAAAATAAATTTCAACCACATAAAAAATAACTTGTAGTAAATAAATACATAATTAAAAAGACATAAAGATTTATAATATTTCGGCCAAACACGACCTACTTCCACTCCCTGAAGACTCCATCTTCAGGTATTGCACTATTACAAAAGTGACTTACCTTTTGCTACCACAACAAGACGGAGAAGTATTTACAAAAACCTCTCTTCCACCAATCCTCAGTGCGGTAGAGAACTATTGTCCTTTCACACTGTCCAAGTGTCGGCAGAGAACCATCATCCTTTCACACTCTCCAAGTGTAGACAAAGAACCGTCATCCTTTCACACCCTCCAAGTGTATACAGAGAACCTTCATCCTTTCACACCTCCAAGTATCGACAAAGAATCAGATCTTCTCTAAAGATCTTCTCACGAGCAATATAGAAAGACAAGAGGAAAAGTGACAAAAAAAATTACATATTGAACCTTACCTTTGTGTAACCTTTTGAACCCTTCACACTCCACTTGTAAGAAATCTCTCTCAAACACTCTCTCACACTCTCTCTTTCAATTTCCCTTGAAAAATCATGAAGTTAAGACTTTTTCACATCAGTTTTTGTGGACCTTTCATACTAAAGACAAAAAAAACCATCTAGAAAATTAAAATTTTCAATTTTGAATGTACACGATTGTATAGTACAATCTAATTTGGTACATATAAAAAGTTCAAAAACTATTATGTATGAACCTGTTGTGAATCGGTATGAAATCATTTCATACATGATCATCATTCGGTACAAACCAAGTTCATCTGAGACGAACAATTTGAAATTTTTTCATCGTCATCGGGAGGAAGAGGGACCCTACAATTTCATACTCTAAGTGGCATACGTATTATGATGTCATCATCCGGTACAATCAGTTATAAAAATTTTCAAATTCATCTGAATGAAATGTTGGGATGAAAAGAGACCTCACAATTTCATTCTCGGTAAGGCATGTACGAACTATGATCATACAGTACGATCCATACTTAGAAAAAATTATTTTTGAGCTAATAGGGACCCATCCATTTTGTACTCTAGAAGGCATGTACGAACAAGGTTAGTACAGTATGTCCATACTTAGAAAAAAATTTATTTCTGTTCATTCAACACCTTGTTAGGGAAAATAATTGACCAGATTATCCCGTACAAATGGATATCGTACAATATGATCAGTTTAAAAAATGTAAATTTTTAACTCTCCCCCAGTGTGTGTGCGCTAAATTACCAAATTACAATCACACTCTCTAACACTCAATAAAATAAAAAAATACATACTTCAATTACAATAAACTCTAAACTGATCTTGATTTGAAGTCATCAATAATTTGGAGTATGATTTTCATGAAATGTTAGTACACACAAGAGTAAAATAACTCTTCTAAAATATGTTATGAGAAATAATGATCAAAGAAATAATATTTAGAATCATAAAAAATATATAAGTTGTAAGAATATTAAATAGGCATGAACGAAGTAGCAACTATCTCAACAATCTCCCCCTTTTTTATGATGGCAAAATAATTATTGCTTAAAAAAAATTGAATACCCTATATTTCTCTTTAACTCCCCCTAAATGCAAAAAATAAAGGAATTTCATAAAGAATAAATCTTTGTTGTTTTTTTTTTAAATTTTTCATAAAGGGAAAAAACACCTAAAATAATAAACACAAACAAACAACAAACACAAATAATATTAACATACAAAACAATAAAATGCAAACAATATTTCTCCCCCTTTTTAACAACAACAAAAAGAAGGAAGAAGGAAAAGTTGAAATGAAAGATGTCATATGAGAAACCTTTAATAATTGATCTTAAAAGAGATTGAATTATAATTGTAATAATAAGATTAATGTCCATTAGATAAAAATAAAAATTTAAAACATTTAAATTAAAATATAATATAGATAAAAAATAGA
>NW_021320147.1:1069260-1082065 GCF_001605985.2 Dendrobium catenatum
CATCTCCAATAGTAAGCCGTAGGAATGTGTTTTACAGAATTTTTAAAAACCATAGCTGATAATGATTTACGATTGCCCTGAAGTAAGAGCTCCATTTTATCATCTTCTTGATCAAACGGGTTAATGGTTTGTAAAATCAAATTTACAAGATCTTCACCCATAATCCTTCTCATTTGATCCACATTCCATCTACCATTCTCTATAATGTTCGAAACAGGAAATCTGTCATCTTCTAGAGGAGAAATGAATGTTGGCCACTTATTCAAACTTTTATCTAATATCCATGTATCTTTGTATACATCAATGTCAATGCCATTTTCCACCTTCCATCTAATAAATGGCAATAATAATTTACCACCGGTCTTCAAGATTTTCCATGAATTAGAGCAAGAATTTTTCAAATCTACCTTATCACGTAGATTTCCATATTTGGGGAAGAATACTTTGTGAAGAAATGAATCTTTCTAATATAAATATTTCCATGTCAATTTGGATCTTAATGGGCCAACTTTAGTAGAACAAGATTGAAGAGATCTACCTCCCCATTTGGTTGGTAAACACATAGTTAACCAATTTACATAGTGTATACCATAGTCTCCATTAGATTTGTTCCAAATAAAATTTCTACAAATTTTGTCCACCTCATCTAGAATACTCTTAGGCACAAGAGAGTTAGTACAATGAAAGGTGGTGAATGAAAGCAAAACTGTTTTAGATAACAGAATTTTTCCAGCCAATGAAATCATCTTACTTCCCCATATGTTAGTCATCTTCAAAGCTTTATCAATAATAAAATGAAAATCTTGTTTAACTAACCTTCTTAAAGTTAGAGTAACTCCAAGATAGGTTAATTGATTTACGGATTTAAAACCCAACAAACGGTTGATGGATTTCTTTCTACTTCTTCTAACAAGTTTGCTGAAAATCATAGAAGATTTGTTAGAGTTGATAGACAAACCTGTCCAACTGCAGAAATTATCCAAGATTTTTTTAATTTCTTTGAAAGCCTTCAATGTAGCTTCTGAAAATATGATCACGTCATCAGCATATAGTAAGCGAGATATGGAAGGCCCATTTGAAGAAATCCGAATTCCCAATTCATCACCTTTTTGTTTGAAGGCATTAGAAAGTAATTGAGCACAAATGATGAATAGATAAGGAGACAAGGGGCACCCTTGTGTAAAGCCACATTGACCTTAATTCCATTTAGATAAGCTACCATTTATAGAAATAGAGAATTTGGAACTTTGAATACAATTTAAAATCAGCTTAGAGAAGAAATTTGGAAAACTGAAATAATGCAAAGCTTTTTCCAAGGTTGTCCAACCCATGGAATCATAGGCTTGTTCCATATCAATTTTGAAGGCCACAAAGCCTTTTGAAGATTTAGAATTCCTTAGTTTATGTATTACTTCTTGGGCAATCAACACATGATCATTTAGAGATCTTCCTTTGATAAAAGCTATTTATTCATAAGAAATCAATTTTGAGATGTAAGGAACCATTCTATTCATGAGGATTTTAGCCATCAATTTATAGACCGAATTACAAAGACTAATTGGTCTATAATTATAAGGAGATAATGAATTACTTATTTTGGAATAAGAACAACAATTGTTTCTTTCCATTTAGGATCCATTACAGCATTTTCAAATAATTCATTAATAGCATTCCATAGATCAAGTTTGATAATTTCCCAATAAGCTTTAAAGAAGGAAAATCTGATGCCATCTTTACCTGGAGAGATATTATTACCACTATTTTTGATAACAATTTCCATTTCTTCAATAGAGAAGGGTTTGTTTTAAGAAGTTCTATCTTCGTCATCTATACAGCTCCATGAAGAAGGCCAATCTTCCAAAATGCATCATCGAAAATTCCATTTATCATGAAAATGTTTTAAGAAAACATTTTCTATAAGCTTTTGTTCTTCTACCACTTCACCAACTTCATTTTTTATCTTGGAAATAAAGTTAGAATTCCTTCTAGAAGAAGCAAATGATTGAAAGAATTTTGAGTTTCGGTCCCCTACCACCATCCATTTCACCTTTGCTCTTTGTTTCCACCAAGTATCAAGTTTGGCAAGAGTTCAGTTGAATTCTCCCACTATAGCTTTTATCTTCCAGCTTTCATCAATCGAAAGACTTCCTTCATTAGCCTCTTTCTTTTGAAGATTTTCAATTTGAAGTAAAAGATCCTTCTTAAGAGAAAGTAAATTCTGCATTTTTGATTTGCTCCAATAGAAAAGGGATTTGAGAGAATTTTTCATTTTACTATTCAAAATGTTGGCAGCGTTACCTCTATAATTCTTTTTCCATACTTTGTTTACCACATCCAAAGAAGCTTTGTTTTGTGCCCAAACATCCTCAAATCTTAAAATCTTCTCCTTAGTATGATAAACCATAAGGTTCAAGACAATTGGACAATAGTCCGAAGCCACACGTGCTAAGTGCTTAACACGAAGAAGATTAGACGAAGAAATAGTAGCTGGGTTTATAAAACACTTATCTAATCTTTCTAGGATGCATTCCGACCCTTGCTTGTTATTGCACCAAGTGAATTTTGGTCCTACAAAACCAACTTCATGTAAATCATTGTTAGCTAGAAATGTCTTCATCTCCTTGGGTCCTAGGGAAAGTTTAAATCTTTTCCCTCCCCTTTTATCATCACTTGAAAGAATGCAATTTAAATCTTTTTCCTCCTATCACCATAGGGATATCCTTGTTAGTAAAGAATTCCATTATTTCCCAAAGCAATCTTCTTCTTTATACATCCTTGCTTCCATAGATTGAAGCAATTCTCCAAGTTCCTTTGTTGAGAATCTCCAAATCCCCCACAATGAATTGTGAAGAAGATTCTAAAATTTTAAAAGAGGCAATGTTGCCTTTCCATAGTACAAGAATGCCCCCTGATAAACCTTCTGATGGAACACAAAAGAAGTTCCAATCGGAGCCTATGAGAATATCCACTTCCTTTCTCTCAAAAGAAGTAATTTTAGTTTCTAATAAACCTATGAAAAAAATTCCAAAGTCTTTGACAATCTCCTTCAAGTATAGAGAAGCTCTTCTTTTTCTAGCTCCTCTACAATTCCAAAAAGCTATGGAAGAATTCATTGCATAAGAGGGGTTGAAGACCCCAACTTATCTTTGTTAACTTTATCTGCTCTTCTGCTTCTAGGCATAGAGTTGATAGGACCTAGTCCTTTTAGTTGTTTGTTGCCTTTAATTTTAATAAAAGAGGGACTACCGTCTTTAATATTCATAGAATCACTTAAAAGATCTTCCTTGTTGATAACTTCTTTTTCTGAGTTATTAGAAACTTCTTCCAGAATTTTACAAGCTTGATCATCAACCAACTCAACTGTAATGATTTCTCCTTCCTCGCTAAGATCATCTAGCAAATTGAATTTGTTAGAAGAGATAAAAGAAGAGTTATGAACATTTGACCTTTTATCCAAGATGACTTTTGAAGAGATTTCAGAATGCTGTAAACGAATAGATTCCTTAATAGCATCATTCTGGATTCCTTCCGAAATAGAAAATTGCACTTCTTTATTAGGAGTTTCCAATGCTTCTACTTCCTTCTAGATTTGTTTATTAAAAACAGAATCTGGAATTTTTTTCCCAGCAACTACTTTATCTTTAAAGCCTTGATTCTTGTACAAATTCCTCTTCTTGCCATAGTTAACCTGAAGCCAAGGTCCATAGCCAAAATTATCTTTTTCTGCTTCTTTAGAAACCTTGATGTTGAAGGTAATTTCTTCAGTATCCTTTGGAAGATCCCCTTCCTTATTAGTAATAGAATTATTAACAGATGTGTTAAATAAACAATTGGACTTTTCATGTCAAATTTTCCCACAGCAGAAGCAAAATTCAGGGAGTCTTTCATTTTCAAATTTTTGATAGAACTTGCCCGAGCTACTTTCAACCCAAGTTCCTTTTGGTAATGCAATGTCTAGATTGATACGAACACAAACTCTACCAAACTCCCTTCTTCCCCATTCAAAAAGATTACCATCAATCATTAGGGGCTGACCAATTGTAGAAGCAATTCTACATATGTTGATTTCATCCCAACATAGGAGTGGTAGATTTGGAAGCCTTATCCAAATTGGAGCACTCAACCCTTTTAAGGAGGAAGGATCAAAATTAGAAGACCATTTATCCATACCAATTATTTTCCCATTAACAAACCAAGGTCCGTTATTGAAAACAACTTCCAAGGATTCATTATTGTAGAATGAACAAAGGATCCAATCCATTCCTACATTGTTAAGTGGAATTTCCCATAAGGAGCCCATTGTCTTCTAAGTTCTGTACTGACCACAGGGAAAGTAATTTTGCTTCCAAAAACTTTGATAACAATAGAATTTTTTAGCTTTTTTGAATTTTCCATCACCTTATCTTCATTGAGTTTAACAGAAATACCATCTTCAGATCTGAAATCACCTAAATCTTGGTGAGATACTTTTATATGTTCTTTTTCTGCCCAAGCATTTTGTTATAAGATTGGCAGATTTCTTCCAGCAATAACATTAACAGTTTCATTGCAAGAGCCAAGTTCTCCATTGTTGCATATACGAACATTTTCCAGATCAATTGAACCTTGGTCTCTTATTCCTTCAGTAACAGAATTATTTAGAGTTTTAGATTTTGAATTATCCTTATCTTGAACTCCCTCAGTAGTTGTCAGCTCCCTAACACCAATGAGGTCTTTATTCTTCAGAATATTGGACGATGGATCTTCTTCTAACACGCCTTTGCCTTTCCCAAAGACTTCTTTTAATTTTTTAGGAGGTAAAATCAAACCTCCCTCATTGATAACCAAAGGAGAACCTGAACGAAACTTAGTTTTGGAACCTTGGAAAAAACTTGTCGGGATATCACCAAATGCCGGTGGAGATGCACGATAATATTATGATAAGTATAGAACCCTCCCTAAATCTATGGCTCTAGTTTGATGACAACCTAGACTAAAAGAAAGTTTTAAGAAGCTTTTGATTGAGAGAGGATCATCTTGGCCCAAATAAATAATATCCTTTATACTCTAAGAGTTGGGAATGATTTGATTCTAGAATGGGAAATCACTGATCAGTCTGTACTAGAGCTTGATTGAATTTATTATTATAGGCTACTAGAGATTGGGAAAGCTTAGGGATCACTCAAGTAGAGCTCTCAAAGCTAATAGAATTTATCCAAGATACCTTTTGATAGAGTAATTTGGAGTATTTATAACTTGATCAATAGTGAATCTATTTATAATTATAGTCAACCCGGGCTATACTAGACCATTAAGCCAGTAATGGATGATTCAATGAAATAAGGTCAACTAGTTTGAAAAGGAAAAACATATGGGATGAGTTAGATAGAAAGTTTGAGGTTAACCAAGGGTTTTAAAAATCAAATTTTAGAAATTTATGGCCACCTCAAGAATGGGTAAGTTATTGGGGTACCCAGTGAAAAATTTCCATACTTTTGTTCAGGAAAATATATCCTTAGATGTTAAAAGGTCCATTTTTGGTCAATTTGGTGAACTTTGATTGGCCTTTTTGGCTAACCCGAGCAAGTTCAAGATCTTGTTGTCGTAGGATAGGGTTGGGAGGTTCATGGTTTTGCTTTATATACATTATTCCAAGCTAATTGGTTCAAGGTAGGAAATTAGCTCATATAGGTCTATTTGATGCACTTAGGTTAGAACATTTGGATAATATGAGTGGGCTCAAGTGGTAGATAGGCTTACAGTAGTTCATGTTGAGCCTTCTGACCTATTGACATTCTTTTGAGGCCAAGGATAAAAAAGGGTTGAGTTAAATGTAACGGATTAGGTGGTATAATGCATTTGGTCAAATGTAGGCTAAGCTAGCCCAATGTTTGGGTCCTTTAGATTTGGGGTAGTTCACTTGAAAGTTTGAAACTGATTCAGAGGTATGCCAAATTTGAAATTGGTTTCTTGTTTGAAATGTACATTTTGGGTAAAATGTTTAATAAAGGATAATTTTATCAATCATGGTTAACCATGGCTCACTTTGGTCCAATGGTTTTAGGCTTGTTTGATTGAATTCCTTGAAGGTTTAGAATGTATTGATTTGGTTTAGAATTAAGTGGATACATGAATTTGCCTTTTTTTAGTGGAACAACAAGGTCAACTTGACCAATCAACCTATGTTAAAAAGGTCAAGAAAGATTCTAAATGATTTTAAATCATTTAAATGATGATCATAAAGAATGTTACTTCTCTTTGTAATGATTATAATAAAGTTTGAATTAATATATGTCAGGTTGAGTTGAATGGAAAATAATTGTGAAGGGTTTAGATTTAGTTTTAGTGTTTACGGGTTTGATGATTTATAGGGAATGGGAGCTTCCAAGAACTAGTGGAGATGTTTTAATGATGTATTAGGTCAAAATGAAATAGTTCATATAATGGTCCATAGGAATGATGGGGGCGATGGAGTAACTTAAAGAAATGTGAAAATAATTTAGTGCTCTATTAATCTCTAACACTGCTTATGTTTTCTTTGATATAAAAATAATAATAAATCCAGTTAATGTACATAAATATATGTGTTGAATCAAGTAATATAGTTATGGAGTAGAGTATCAATCCTACAAGAAAGAATGTATCCTTGCATATACTAGTACTGTCTACAATAATTATCCTACTCAATAAAAAACATATTTTTGTCTTGATTCAACACTTAATTTAAAATAAAAATAATAAATGAAATAATATTTTGATAAAATCTTCTTGTTTGATGTAATATAAAAATAATGTTTTTCCTAAAGATTCTATTTTATATTGATGCTATTAAGGGCATATGCATCACTAATAGCTGAATCGAGTGTGAAGAGACAAAGGAAAGAATAAACCTTCAATCTCAATACCACTCAAACTCCCATAGTCTATCACCCAATAAAAATCGTAGAAGAGTAAGTGAAGCATGTATTGTTAAAACCTCCTCATTAAATTCATCTTTATAAATTTGGTATATATAAAGCACAATGCCTATGCTATCATCATAGTAATCCAATATATTTAGTTGTGTCTACTATCCTATTCCTAGGCTCTACATTACACCAGATATTAAGTATATAAATGACCAATAAGTATAATAAATGAAGTCTTGACATATTAAAAATACTATTAAATAAGTGATAAAGAGAATTAATTAGTACACCATATTTCATTATGCCATTAATCCAAAATTGATAATTTAGCGAGACATGGAGAATAAGTGAGGCAAACTCATTTTTATTAAAAGTATAAAAGAAAGAAAGTACAAAATAAAATATATAACTAGATGAGTTTAATTATCTCCTATATACTCCATCATGAATTTACATAATTTCGTCTACAAATATTGACCAAACACACTTAGGAAGTTGATCTAGTGCTACTTAAATTCCCTTAGTTTTCACTTGTAAGGAATTGACATAGAAGCATAATAAACTCTAAAATTAGCAAAGTGACCCTTAAATTCCCTTAGTTGTCACTCGTAAGGAATTGACATAGAAGCATAATAAACTCTAAAATTAGCTAAGTGACTAAACTCCCTTACTAACAATACAAATGAACTATTTATAGAAAAATACATAAAACAAACTCTAGCACCAGGGTCCAATAAAATGAACTAACGCCACAACATTGAAAAATATTCCCTGCTGTGATGCTTGTTGACATGGAACCATTGTTTAATGAATTGAAATGCTGCTTCACTAGCGGATCGTGTCTAGGTATGTGAAAACTGTAGCGGTGTCATGTTTATTATGGTCAAGTGCTGCGGTATATACTTGGAACTCCATTCAGTATAACATCATGAGAAATTAGCAATGTGGTGTTGTGTAGCAAAGATCGTGCTTTATAGCACTGACTACTTTGATGTGCTACACTATCAAATAGAGACTTTGCACCACCTTGTATATATTGTGAACTCTAGCTTTGTCACTAACGGAACCATAGTTATATAGTTTTCGACGTTGCTACGTTGTATACTACTTAGAATTTTAAGCATTTCTTATATTTTTCCTACACAACACTACTAAAATAAAAAGATTTCACTAGCAATTTAACTTATAAGATATAAGATTATTTACACTCATGAAATCCTCCCCAACTTAAACTCTTGTTTGTCCTCAAGTAAATAAAATTTTGAAATTCAAATTAAGTGATTAACCAAAATATAAAGAGTTAAACTAAAATTACTATAATATAGGATAAGGCTAATTCATAATTACTATCTAGAATCAGTGAAAAAGTATAAGGCTATACTTCTAGTTTGAAAAAATACAAATTGTTAAACTAATTAATCATTCCATTTATAACCAAACTTGCAATACAAAGTTAAAGATTTAATCATTAACTTTTATTTGTTGAAATGAATAATTGAGTTTTAATGGTTATATATGATGGTAGTTAAAATTATACTTTCACTAGTTCATCATTCCTTGTATTAGCTCTCCCATCTTGTCCGTATTAGTTTATGTATAAGATTGTATTTCCATTCTTAAGGTTTCACTCATACCAATTTTTGAATGTACTCATCTTATTTTTTAATCTTTTATTTTACTTATTATTTTCATTGAGAAATATTTTATTATTCTTTTTCCTTTTCTTTTGTTAAGTACAAAATTATTGATTTTGATTATCAACTTGGACTTTAGACCTTCATACTATATTAATGATTTTAATGTAAAGACTTTATGAGATTGCCAATTCCATATTTAGTTCTGCAATGATTTTAAATTTAAATTTACACATATGTACTAATTAATACTACTTAATCCTCTTATAATTTCAAAAGTTAATTTCATAAAGGTATAACTTATAAATTCAAATTAGGATAATCACTCAAATGGTTGAATGAGTTAACTATTAGTTTTTTAAAACTATAAAGTATATCTAAAGTTCAATGAAAATAATATCTATGGTTTAATTTTTATTATAATTTTACCAATATTTTAATTAACATTTTTATAAGGGTTAGATAAATAATAAAAAAATAAAAGTAATTGGAGGATAATAACAATTTAAGCATGAAGGGAATTTGCTAATTTCTAAATAAAACACATAAACAAGCACAACAAATAGATGCTTTTATAAGAATGATAAAAGGCACATAAAACATATGTTGAATGCAAAAGATGACATAACATTCATAATATAATAGATACTAGATAAACACATACAAGGGTTGCTTCCCAGTAGCGCTAAGTTTAAAGTCTTCAGCCAGGAAATAATGAAAAGGCAAAATAAAATAAAAATAAAAATACAACAAAGAATAAATTAATAAATTCTCTCACTCTCTCTCTCTCTCTCTCTCTCTCTCTCTCTATTTCTTAAGCCTATCCCTCAAAATCACGGTCTTCTTCTTCTTTTTCCTATTCCACATTTCTTTTTCCAGGATGCCTCACAAATGGATGGTATTCAGGTGCAGAAGGAAACTCATATTGATCGAGCCTTTATATGAGTGGGCTACTTCTAAACATACCAATAAGAGAATAATTAAAATAAGATGTATACCTATAATGTCCATGGTATGCATCATTCACATCTTCATCTCAAACTACCAATCTTCAATTTCCTTTCAAAATTTGGCCACTTTATTAATCTTCTCACTTACATCTGCCACCTGATCACTCAATATTTTTGGAGTCCTGGTACTCCTCAATATAATAATGTTGTCTACCCCACAAGATGATCTAGTCTCTTTAGAGTTAATCTCTTCTGAATAAGATTATTTAAAGCTAAGAATTTTATTGCTAGTAAGGGCACTTGTGGGAAATAATTTTTCCTCATTTTGGTCTTCCCTCAGTTGTGGGAAATCTTCAACTTCATGACATGAATAATGTAACCCTTTTGAATGGAATAATTTAGAAAAGATCTATCCTTGGTTACCTCACTAATGTTATTAATAGGAAGAATAAAGGTAGATATGAATTTGTGCCATACCTTAGAGGTTTGGGCCAAGTAGGAAGAATGGAATTTTATAATTTTTTTTCTCTAGTATTCCGCCAAGTCCACTATTAAATCCATCAAGAAAATGTAAAATCACTTATGAATAAAATAATGCATGAATAAAAGAAAAATATTCATCAAATTACATTACTTGTAACTTAAGGATTCTATTAAATATAAAAAAATTAAAAGGAACTCGTTTCCCTCTCTTAAAGCACTTGTAATTAGAAGTCTCCTTCCCATTTGAATAAAATTCTCTGACTACATTCACCACAACCATATTTGGTTCATCAAATAATGGTCGCAAACTCCATCTAAATTTTTTTATATGATTGGTTGGGGTTAGTCAAGAAATCCATTCTTAGTGATAAGAAGTCTAGATACTACTATTTCTACAAACCTAGATTCAGCTACCTCAAAAATGTATTTGAATTTACCATAAGTTGTATCTCTCTTTATCTCTTATCTGAAAGTCATATGGGCCATTTCTATATAAAGGCGCTTGAGAGTAAGATAAGAAAAGGAATTAATGGAAATACAAGGTAAAATGAGATGAAAATTTGAATAGCTATTTATAAAATGTTAAAGCACATTAGTAATGAGAGGTACAGTGTTGTGGCACTCAATGCATGCACTAAATGAAAAAATGGTCAATTTCTTCTATAGTAGTAATATAGGAAATGTGGCACCATGGATATAGTTCTAGGGAATTGAAAAAAAGTTTTAGGGAATGGCTCCTACTACGGTTTTGCCACACGTAAGTGTGGTGGCGGTCGAGTCACATTCATGCACAACACTTTCAATTCTTTAATTAAGACACATAATTTATGTAGTAGTGCTAATTTGATTATTGTAGCACTTATATAAATTCATAATAAAAATTTATAACATATTCACTTTTGACTCATTATATAAGGTGCTTTTTAAATGAGTAGACTAGGCACATTAATGCTCGAGACATAAGCATTATAGCACTGGTCACATAAAAATATTTTTACACTGTAATTAGTTTTATAATATATAAATATGGAAATCATATAATTTATAAGATAAGTGCTATGGAGCTTAAGATGAATGAATAATATAGTATAGATGTGTGTGCGTGAACTAGGGTAGACTCTAGGCACGCTGTGAACTCTTGGATGGTTCTTGGATAGACAACTTTGTAATGTTCTTTAACCTTGTGTCATTTATATAACTCAACGTTCTGTTGAGCCTTCAACCACTTCTCTTATAAACCTTTGAGGTCTTATAATCAAAGTCTTGCATTTTGTTCAGTTGTTATACAATTGTTTATTATAATTCTTTTTTTAAGATATGTAATTATAATTAAACAAAAAATAAAGAAAACTTCAAAATAACCTATGTTATAGAAATTCTATTGTATTACTTACTAATCATTTCAGCAACACTAGAAAAAAGTTCACCAAAAATAAAAGCATCCTAATAAAAGTCACCTAAGATGGAAAAATGACTACAAACATCAGCCACTCTATTACCCTCCTAATAAACAAAATAAAAACTTAACATCATGAAAAAGATCTAAAAATGAAAAGCCCACTCTTTGCACTCTGTTATTTCACTGATTGACTTCATCACAGAATTTATAAATAGCTTCATCACAATGATGTTGTCACCATAAATAATTATACCTTGCTTCTCATTCATCCAATTATGAATAATATTCTTGAAATCAAACACAATAATTGGCTCCAATAATACGATGGTCGTCTGTAACAAATTCTTAGAGAGAGATGTTGTATCTATAATGGGAGAATAACCTCTACAACAAAGGCTAAAGTAAAAAAAAATGTCATAGTTTGAATTAGAGTTCTATATGTGGTCCAATAAGATAAAAAAGCTTCTCCTATGTTTTCTTATCATAGATGTTTATTATCATGTAAAATTTTCTTTAAATTTTCACCTTATTTTCTTAAATGACTTAGCCAATCTTTTCACCTGAGGATAATATACCGATGAGTATCTCTAATCAATTTTTAAATATCTTATAATATTATTTATTTTTGTTCTTCAAAATAATGTAATATATTAGATATTATTTATTTAAAGGAATTTAAAATGTGATTTTCTTTGACATGTAATATGTTGTTGCAAATATAAATTGAAAACCTTTAGAGGTTGAATATTAATAATATAATTATATATGTACCCTAATTTTTAAAAGGCCATTAGGAAATCAACAAATATTGAGAACATTTATGGGTTGATGTAGAACTACATCATATATGTAACATTGTTGACAACGATGTGCATTGTTCATATAGTCATTTATAATTGAAGTCCAGTAATATCTCATTCCTTTAACTTTTAACATCATTTCAGACTAAATTGGAGAGCTACACAAAATCAAATATGCACTATTTCCCTAATTTTTTTGGCTACAGGTTTATTGATAAAAAGTCAACACATTTGATTAACAAATAATCAAATATGGTACCATTGACTAAGTGTAAGAAAGCGATCTTCAATTAATTTGATTAGCAATTGATTTACCTCAAGACAATTTTGTTTTTCTTAAGTAGTCAATAAGAGATTGCTGCTAGTAAACCACTTCATTATCTATAGCAAGAACAATAGTGCCCTTGATAGGAAATTTTATGTGTATATATTCAAATTTTATAAATTATAAAATCTTATGACCCTATACCTCTATAGAAATGCACACATAAAACAAACAAAAATAAAAACACAACAAATAAAAAACATACACACAAAAACACATAAACAAAGGGTTTAAACATCATTTATCTCCTGGTCTGATGATTCAGAAGCTCGATCTGTCCAGGAGATTTTTCGCTTTTCATTATTTTCCCATTTTATAATTTGCTTA